>NC_090756.1:22976307-22989388 GCF_036898095.1 Palaemon carinicauda
TTAAGTGATGCATTTAGTGATAGTGAATGTCGTCAAAGAGAGAGAACTCCTGATATTTTTGCTAAAGTTCTTATTTATGAAGGGAACTTCTTCCTCCAAGCACTGACCCCTTATTTCTTTTCCTCCCTGTTCATTCTCCCGTCTCCTCCTCCTCTTTCATCTCCCATGTGCCAGCCATGACTCCTCAAATGTAAAGTGAGAGTTAATTTAACAATATTTCTATTTTTCATTGGGAATTATTAATTTGCATGCACTTTTTGTGGTAGGAGTTATAAGTTGCTGTTTACGTAACATTACACAACCTTTAAAAACGAGTGTACTGTATATGTGTATTTATGTAGCTACGGGATATGCATTGAGTTATACATTATCCTTAAATCGTTATGGGTAGAATTGTTTCTCTTTACGAACTTGCTCTTGAAATCGATTAAACTCGTAAATCGAGGTACCGCTATATGAAATATTGATATGAATTTTTCATATTGTGTATAAATATATACTTTAGGTTGTATCTTAATCCTAGTTTCATGAGCTTTTTCTGTATTTTGGGGCACTTTCAATTATTCTGAAGTTGGGGTCTGCAGTATTAAAAAGTTTTTGATGCGGAAGGGTTAGGCAGTTTCCCTAATCAGGGATGGCCTAGAGCATAATGAAAGGAGTCACTGCCACATTTATCCTCTCATTGCCAAATTATAGATGATCCCCTGGAAAAATTTCCACTATTTGTTCAAACTCATTCAGATATTCTCGCTGAAGGATCCTCAGTATTATTATTATTATTATTATTATTAATCGCTAAGCTACAACCCTAGTTGGAAAAGCAGGATGCTATAAGCCCAGGGGCTCCAACAGGGAAAACAGCTCAGTGAGGAAAGGGAACAAGGAAAAATATTTTAAGAAGAGCAACAATATTGAAATAAATATCACTTTATAAACTATAAAAACTTTAAAAATCAAGAGGAAAAGTAAGATATAAGATAGAACAGTGTGCCCGAGTGTACCCTCAAGCAAGAGAACTCTAACCCAAGACAGTGGAAGACCATGGTACAGAGGCTATTGCACTACCCAAGATTAGAGAACAAAGGTTTGATTTTGGAGTGTCCTTCTTCTAGAAGAGATGCTTACCATGGCTAAAGAGTCTCTTCTACCCTTACAAAGAGGAAAGTGGCCACTGAACAATTACAGTGCAGTAAGAAGAATTGTTTGGTAATCTCAGTGTTGTCAGGTGTATGAGGACAGAGGAGAATGTGTAAAGAATAGGCCAGACTATTCGGCGTGTGAGTGTATAGGCAAGGGGAAAATGAACCGTAACCAGAGAGGATCCAATGTAGAACTATCTGGCCAGTCAAAAGACCCCATAGCTCTCTAGTGGTAGTATCCCAAAGGGTGGCTGGTGCCCTGGCCAATGTATAGAATACATTACGCATGATACACCAATCATGCGTATGCATTCTTGCTCTTCCTGGATTTCAAGAACATTCCATTCCAGTAATTCTCCCACTTCATCAAATAATTTCTAGGCCTTCCTCCCAACCTCCTGCCTCCTAGCACTTCAGAGTTATAAGCACTTTTTCATGATTCATTATCATCCATTCTTACTACATGCCCAAACCACCTTAGGCCAGTTCACTTGTTGGTGAGATTGTTGGTTCAACAAGCATTTCATGCATTTCCATTGTGTATTTTTGGGCTCAGGCCATGTCGTCATGATGGAAGTTCCTTTGAAGGTAGCTTCCTAGGTATATTTGACCTACATATACCTAGGAAGCTACCTTCGAAGGAACTTCCATCAGGACGACATGGCCTGAGCCCAAAAATAGATTTTTCGCTTCGCTCAAAATCCGTTTTTACCGACAATTCAAGTCTTTTATCCAGCCATTTCTTTGCACATAATATGCTACCTTACATGAATCTCCTCTATGATTTACCCACTTCTCTAATCATGCCGTCATCAGCTAAATTCGCTCCTTGTAACTAGTATGAATTACCCACTTCCATTTTCCTACATATTCATAGTATTATTCATTGCACCATTCTTCTTGTTTCCATTTATCATCTTTTTACTACCATTTAGTCGGAACTTTCACATCTTGAAAACACCGATGAGCTTTTCACCAAAACCTCCTGTTTCTCTTGATTGTCCCCATTTTGCACAGTGTCATCTACAGACATCAACCATCACAAATCCCATTGACAATTTTCTACTCCACTGTGCCTTTCCCTGGCCTCTTACATCACTCAGTCCATAAAGATGTTTAACAGCCATGAAAATCTAATCTGAAACATAACACAGCCATATTCTACACTCAGTCCATAAAGATGTTTAACAGCCATGAAAATCTAATCTGAAACATAACACAGCCCTATTCAACACCCACTTTCACACCAGTCCAGTCACATTCCTACCTGCATAATTTCAAACATTCTTCACTTCCTTCATTAAAACATATTATAGCTCTCAACAACTTATCCTTTATACCAGTGGTTCCCAACCTTTTTTCTGTCATTTCCCCCCCTGCACCCAGTTCAACCATCCAGATTTCCCCCTTCATGCCCCGCCCAGCCCTCATGCCCTACTCGCCTGCCTCAGAAATGGGCATGATACTCCAATCCTCCTCTTGAATATCATGTCAGTGAGAACCGATATGATCATATCACAATCGAATGGCTAACAACAAATTGCCGCACGTACTATGAGGACATTTTCCGCTTGTTTTAGTTAGTAGGTAGTGTAATTATTTCCCCCCTGGAAGCTTCAAATTTCCCCCAGGTTGGGAACCCCTGCTTTATACCATACATTACTATCTCCCACCACATTACTTCTATCAAATCTATTACAATGTTTTTACAGGCCTGTGCATTTTACATTAACTTTTCGCTTTGCTTTCAAACTCTTGCGTATCTGTTCCTCAAGAATCACTAGGTCAACACAATCACTGCTTTGTCTAAACCTCTGTGGTTCTTCCCCCATCTCCATCATATGCTAAACTCCAATTATTTTCTATACTGTTGCTTTTATCTTTAAACAAAGGAAGAATTATTATTCTTAACCATTCTTTTAGGACCTTCCCTTCATCCTGTCATCCCTTACATACTCTGGTTAGCCACTCAATTGCACCATCAGTGTGGTAATGCAGCAGCTCTTGTAATCCGATGTTTGATACACATACATTCATACATACATACATATATATATATATATATATATATATATAATGTATATATATGTATATGTATATATACAGTATATATATATATATATATATATATATATGTATATATATATATATATATATATATATATATATATATATATATATATACACACACATAAATATATATATAGGACACTGCCATCCTCCGATGCAATTTCTATTAAAGGCAGTTACCTTAGTAGTGTCTATATACTTCCAACTGGAATTCTTGTATTCCCTTAGTTTCTTCAGATTCTTTGATGTAAGCCCTTTGTTAAAGAAACGGAACACTCTTTGCAAATATGTATATTATAACCATTGAAGAAAAGACCTTGAGAAAACACAAAAAGCCAAAAATCTACGGACGCTACATCGATGACATATTCAACACAAAGAAAAAGTGTGACATGGAGGAATTAGCTTATAAACTATGGAGAAATTTTGTGCTCAACTTACAGTTGAATAGGCTACAGAAGGCCCTGCTGTTCTTTCCTCGATGTTGTAGTCAAATAGCAGGGTTACTATTTCAAATTAACGTTACATACAAAATCAACGAATGCAGGTAGACGCTTAAATGCAAAAGGCGAATGCCCCGGAGACTACAGAATGTTAGTAATATGTTTTAACACCAAATGATCATTTACACATAGCACATCTTTATGAGATATATATGCTGAACTAAACTGAATTTGACAACTGCTAACCAATAACAGATATTCATACACCATAGTAGAAAAAGGTAGAAAAAAGTTCAACGAAATTCAACAGCCCACAACAACAGAAGCTAGGGAAAAGATCCTAATCGTATACCATCTCCTTAACTTTGGATTGGCTTATAAAGATTAAAGCTGCACATTACGAGGAATTACCAATCGAGGTGTTACCCCAAAAGCCCTGTATGAGATCGTACGACTTAGAATATTTAGCAAGCCAAACCTAGTAGTGGTCCTGGGGATGAGGATCAGTGCTGCCCATGGAGGACCAGAAGGAACAGTGTACAAATGTCTATAAACTTTCATGCTTAGAGATGTGTAAATATATCAGAAAAGACTACATCAGACATACTACCACGACACTCCAAAGGCATATGCTGGCCCTTAGACACCATTACATCTTTATCCACAACGGGAAACCCTCCATTGAGGGAACCCTAACTGTTCCCAGAGTGAACAGCTATGTCAAACTCTTAATAGTTAAGCTGTAAGCATCGCCCTCTCAAGGCCCACTTTGAACATTCAACAGGTCTTGAGATGGATTGTGGTGCACTTCAACATTGGAGGTCATGTACTCTTCAGTGGAAACGTTGCATCCCAGAGATGGTTGAGCAGCACCACAGGCCGCTGCATAACCCTGACGGCAGAGCGGTCTTGAGCTCCTGACCTGCACAGTGGGTGGTCTCTGTAATGGTGTATGTCTGCTTGTTTGTCTGTGTGTTTATGTGAATATATTTAAACATATATTCAGTCAGTTTTCTCTTTTTAATCTTCAAAGGATCTTTGAAATTTTATAAACATTTTCATATATGCTTTTTCATCTTTCATTTTTTTTATAACCTTTAATTATTGTCCTTAATTAATTCATGATAATTTTAACTAAACTCATATATAAAAAAGGAATAATGTAAGACTAACATTAATCAGTAATCACGTTATAAAGGAAAGGATTGTCGAAACAGTGTCGTAGTGATAAAATAAATGATAGTGAATAAATATCATTCCTTTAATCAAAGGCTCGTGCCGTAGAATCTGAAGAAACTACATAAATTTGAGGATTCCAGTGAGCTCCAAAGGTGAAAGATAATACAATCCTACTTGCTGCAATTATCTTCCGGTAAATGGTGAATCACTTGCATCATTTTGTTCTCTTGCTCCCTCTGGCCTTTACGCTCCACATGTACCGCACATGTATTTTGTACATGCTCATACACTGTAATGCCATTTCGTTTATCTCTTGCTCTCTCCCGCACTGATAATAGAAACAAACTCGTTTAAGCTTTCCATTGCATGTTTCACATTGTTGGAATTTTTGTGCCTTTGTGTCCCTCATGCACCATTAGAATGGGCATGCCCAAAAGATGACCCCCTCCAGTATCCTGAAAGCATTTATGGGGTGAAGTTGCTAGAACCATGCCCTCCCCCCCTTATGGTTCAAGGGGATTTTAAACCAACAGCATCTGTATTGTCTTAGCAGCCGTCCATACAAGTACAGACCAGACCAAACGTTGCGTAAATCCAAGGACTTATGGCCAGTGACAAAGTGAATGTATTAAAGCCAAGGGGACAAGAGCGGGCGAGTTGGGCTTTTAAAAGGTTTAAATGCTATTCATGAATGACAGAGGCAAGGAACAGTGGCATTGTCCTATCAAGCAGGACAATGCCCTAGAGACTGACCATATATACATATGATCAGCACCCAAGCTAGGACCAAGGAGGGCCAGGCAATGGCTGCTGATGACTCAGCAGATAGAACTATAGGCTACCCCCAACACCCCTTTCTTAGCTTACAAGGACGGTGTGGTTGCAGCGACCAAATGAACTAAAAAGTTTGAGCGGGACTTGAACCCCAGTCTGGCAATCACCAGGCCACCACGACCCTAATTTGCAGTAAACAGGCCGGGACCAAGCAAATACTTGTTGGATGCCTTACGGCAGAGTAGACTAAGGTTGAGACAGTGTTTCATTGTCAAATTTTTAGTATAGTAACGATATGGAGGTTTCGCTATAGATTATATATCCTTAAGATTGGAAAAAAATATGTCCAGGTGAGATATAAAGTAACCTTGGAAAGCTAGCAGCTAAAACCTGAGTCCTGAAAAGTTGATGTTTGAATAAGCTCGAAAAAACTAATATAGGGGACTGGGAATCTCAACCTGGTCCTGTTATGAGAAAATTCACTCCCAAGGCTATAATGAAATTACATGTTTCACCCTCATAAGTGTAAGGAAGCATACATCCCTTTTTCATATTGGCAGACCTCACCAGAAGCTTGTCCATCGGTTTGATGATGATTTTGTAACCTGAGAAATTTCAAGACTAATAAATTCACTACATAAAATCTCTGTATATCATCTCACAGCCTAAACTGTTAAGAGAAACATATCTGGCCTGCTCACCCTGTCAGCCTCTAGATCACGTTTAAATTACAGTCGATTTCTTGAAGGCATTCTTGGATACTCTGTACTAGGAGGCAACAGCCTCAGCACATGAAGAGATTTAACTGATAAATATGCATTGGTTACCATTTACCTTAAGGGCGCCACTACTCTGGGCTAGATATACGGTGCCACTACTCTGGGCTAGATATACGGTGCCACTGCTCTGGGCTAGATATACGGCGCCACTACTCTGGGCTAGATATACGGTGCCACTACTCTGGACTAGATATACGGTGCCACTACTCTGGGCTAGATATACGGCGCCACTACTCTGGGCTAGATATACGGCGCCACTACTCTGGACTAGATGTACGGCGCCACTACTCTGGACTAGATACAGAGGTGACCAATTTTCACGACTTTGCTCATCTCTCCAGACACCCTTTGATCTAGTATTTTCCATAGGTATTGGCCGAGCTAATCTGAATCGTTCCTGACATAACATTTGATCTGAAGCAAAATAGTAGATAAGAGAGATTTGAAAGGAAGAAAATGATAACCCTAGGATCAGTTCTGTAAATCTGACAAGTCACTAGAACTAGAAACAAAGGTTAACATAAGACACATGAGTGACAAACATAGGCTATCTGAACCAAGAACAAATAGTAAATTTGGTGAAAGGGCTTTTAGCTACTGTACCCCTAGACATTATAATAAACTGCCAACTGAAATGAAGGACCTAAAGGGAGCAATTGAATTTAAGAAGACATTAAAGACATTACTTTTCACAAGATCATATGATTTGGAAGATGCTACAATCAAAGAATTGAATAATTTATAATGAAAATGTTTCGTTAGATGATTGATATGGACCCGCCCGAGAATTAGTTCACTCGACTTCAGTGGAGGATTGGATTTAAACCCAAAACAAGTAAACAAGTAAACTAATGCGCAACCGTCGTTTAACTTGAATGTGATGTCATCGAAGTTGTAAATATCAGGGGGGGATCTTTGTTGGTGAACACTTCAAAATCAAACCATTGTTCTCTAGTCTTTGGTAGTGCCATAGCCTCTGTACCATGGTCTTATACTGTCTTGGGGTAGAGTTCTCATGCTTGAGGGTACACTCTGGCATACTATTCTATATATTTTCTTCCTCTTGTTATTTTGAAGTTTTTATAGCTTATATATAAAAGATTTATTTTAATGTTGTTACTGTTCTTAAAATATTCGGTTTTAATTGTTTATTACGTCTCTTGTAGCTTATTTATTTCCTTATTCCTTTTCCTCACTGAGCTACATTTACTGCTGGAGCCTTTTGGCTTATAGCATCTTGCTTTTCCAACTAGGGTTGTAGCTTAGCAAGCAATGATAATGATAAATAATAACATGTATAATAGGATATGATAAATTTTTGCACATTTAAAAGTGTTTTTTTCATATTTCAAATAAGCCATATATATTAATACATTAAAGTCTGGATTCTCTTAACGACCTCGGGATCAGAGCCCCAGGCGGAATCACCCAAAGACTATAGTATCAGACCGGCCGGGATTTGAACCCTGGTCCAGGATACCTGTATGCCAGTGACCATAACACTGGCTGAGTGGTATGATCACTGGCATACAGATATCCTGGACCAGGGTTCAAATCCCGGCCGGTCTGATATTATAGTCTTTGGGTGATTCCGCCTGGGGCTCTGATCCCGAGGTCGTTAAGAGAATCCAGACTTCAATGTATTAATATATATGGCTTATTTGAAATAATAGGATATGTACAGACTTCGGTCCTCTAACCTGACATGATTGGAAGGTAAAAGAGTGATGGTTTAATGTACTGTATTTGAGGTGTTAGTGAACAGCTTTGAATGTTTCATATTATTTTCCCCCTACGACTATAGTCCATTTCTTTTTAGCGATGCATATTTGCACCGACTCGCAACGGTGCCCTTTTAGCTCGGAAAAGTGTCCTGATCGCTGATTGGTTGGACAAGATAATTCTAACCAATCAGCGATCAGGAAACTTTTCCGAGCTAAAAGGGCACCGTTGCGAGTCGGTGCAAATATGCATCGCTAAAAGAAATGGATTATAATAATGATTTTTTTTTATTTTTGATACTTTTCCAGAATATAATGAAAATATCTCCCGAAAGAATAGGTTGCTATATAGAGAAAACTAAAGGCGAAATGGAGATTATTATTATTATTATTATTATTATTATTATTATTTGCCAAGCTACAACTTTAGTTGGAAAAGCAGTATGCTTTGAAGGTAGTAGGTTGGCCAGGGCACCAGCCACCCGTTGAAATACTGCCGCTAGAGAGTTGTGGGGTCTTTTGACTGCACAGATAGTACTACAGTACATTGGATCCTTCTCTCTAGTTACCGTTCATTTTCCCTTAGCCTACATACACGCACCGAATAGTCTGGCCTATTCTTTACATATTCTCCGCTGTCCTCATACACCTGACAACACTGAGATTACCAAACAATTCTTCATCTCTTAAGAGATTAACTACTGCACTGTAATTGTTCTGTGGCTACTTTCCTCTTGGTAAGGGTAGATGAGACTCTTTATATATGATAAGCAGCTCTTCTAGGGAAAGGACACTCCAAAATCAAACAATTGTTCTTTAGTCTTGGATAGTGCCATAGCCTCTGTACTATGGTCTTCCATTGTCTTGGGTTGGAGTTCTCTTGCTTGAGGGTACACTTGGACACACTATTCTAACTTATTTCTTTCCCTCTTGTTTTGTTGAAGTTTTTATAGTTTATATTGGAGATATTTATTTTAATGTCACTATTCTTTAGATATTTTATTTTTCCTTGTTTCCTTTCCTTACTGGGCTATTTTCCCTGTTGAAGCCCCCTGGGCTTGTAGCATCCTGCTTTTCCAACTGGGATTGTAGCTTAGCAAATAATAATAGTAATAATAAGACCGAGGGCTCCAACAGGAAAATAGCCCTGTGAGGAAAGTAAATAAGGAAACTACCAGAGAAGAAATTAACAATTGAAATATATTATAGGAAAGAACAGTAATATTAAATATAAAAACTTTAACCAAACAAGAGGAAGTGAAATAAGGTAGAATAGTGTGCCCGAGTGTACCCTCAAGCAAGAGAACTCTAACCAAAGTCAGTGGAATTTGTAGTGATTATTCTCTCTCTCTCTCTCTCTCTCTCTCTCTCTCTCTCTCTCTCTCTCTCTCTCTCTCTCTCTCTCTCTCTCTATCTTTCTTGTAATTACAATATTTCTCTCTCTCTCTCTCTCTCTTGTAATTACAGTATTCTCTCTCTCTCTCTCTCTCTCTCTCTCTCTCTCTCTCTCTCTCTCACTAGTAATGTCAACCAATGTGACGGAAAAATATTCGCAGACATATTGAAACAATATGATCCAATAAACTGGAGCAAATCTGCGGAAAACATCAGCAAAATAATAGAAGAAATTCCAAAGAAAATCCAACTGTTAAAGAGACTTATAAAGAAAGTCTACATCAATCAACACATTCCATCAAAGAACAATAAGAAGTCCAATATGGTGAATATGCTGATTGATGCAATGGGAAAAAGAATGCCAAAATGGTGTAATACATGTAAGATATGGTATTCCATTAATAATCCTCAACAATTGATTAGAAAATGTGATGCCTGTCATGTCCCAACACATCCCACATGTGCTGAAATACAGCAAAAAATAAAAAATAAAGACACAAAGGTATTCTGCTCAACATGCTTAGTCTGGATAGAAAATATAATTAAGTCGAGACTAAATCTGCAAATAGTTGAAGATAAAGAAGAGGAAGAAGAAGAAACAGAAGAAGAAGAAGAAGAAAAAGAAGAAGAAGAGAACAATGAACAGGATATGTGTAAGGATGCAGAAGAAATCATTGATATAACCTATGATGCCATCCAACAACATACTTATGAAGAAATAAATTACCAGATGGAAACAAATAATAGACCCAAGAGACTCTACCCGGACCTACATAATTTTAGGGAAGAGCAAGAACAAGAAAAAATAGAAAAGAAGGATATAGTCTGCAATATGCTGAAAAGAGGGAATTGCAGATTTGGCGAAAGATGCTACTACAAGCATCCAAAGATATGCCATAATTATGAAATATATGGTAAATGTGCGTATTTAGACGGATATGGAGACGAATGCAGAGATCTCCATCCAAAAATATGCAAAAACCTAAAAGAAGGAAAAGGATGCATTTACAACAAAAAATGTCGATATATGCATCCTGCAACCATGAATGAATGTATGAAAACTCAGCAAATTGAAAAGAAAAATGAAAGCAAAAAAGAAACAAAAAAAGAAACAAAAAAGCAGGCCGTGTATATACCGCGCTTTGAACCAAGAGCCCCAAGATATGAGGCCTTTCAACCCAAACCTACACATTTAGAGCCCAACTACAAAGAATGCATCTATAATGCCAGGGGTTGGTGCAGATATGGGGACAGTTGCAGGTATACACACACAAATAAATATGAAGGAGAAAGAGCAAATATAATAGAAAAGTTGGATTTTTTAATGGCAGAATTCCGGGAAATGAAGAAAAGAACATCATATCAGAACAGGAAGGAAGCATGGGAGAATCCATATTATTACCAATATTAAATAATGGGGATGAAACACAAACCATAATAGTAATGAATGCACAGGGTTTAGTCACGAGTAACTCTAAAAGGAAAATAGAGTTCTTAGAAGAACTAACCCAAATTGAAAAAATAAATATATTAAATATAAGTGAAACATGGTATTCCCAAGAGACTGGCAGTGATGACCAGATAAAGGGTTTCCAAACTTATAGATCAGACAGAAAAAATAGGAATCAAGGGGGAACCGCAATATATGGAAGAGACATAAATCAAGGAAAAGTATGTGAAAAATACAGCAACACAGAATGTGAATTGATTGCGGTAGAATTTGAATTTGAAAAACTAATGAATATTGTAGTTTACAGACCCCCAAACACTAAGGAGTTTGACATAATAATAGAAAAAATAGATGATATATGTAGAAACCATAAAGACTGGAATATACTCCTATCCGGAGATTTTAACTTTCCTTTCGTGGATTGGAAAGAACGGATAGAAGAAAGTGGTTGTATGTATACATATAAAAAAGATAGTAATAGTAGCGCAGAAGATAAGAGGCAATTTGAAAAGCTTCAAGATATGCTATTAGAACATAATATGCAACAAATAAACCACATTCCAACAAGAAAGGAAAATGTCCTAGATCTAGTATTTGTGAATGAGGTGAATTATGTTAAAGAAATAATAGTGTATAACACGGGAATTTCAGACCACAATGTCATAGAATTGATAGTTCATTCCAAACCAAGTGATCACAGAATTAATAAAAGCACAAAACTTTGGGAAGGATATGGAAAATATAACTTTTACAGTAAGAATATAAAATGGTCAGAAATAAATGAAGAACTGAATAAAGAATGGAAAAATGTATTTATAAGTGATAATATACAGGTAAATACGGATATACTGTACAAAATACTGGAGAAAATTGTTGAAAAATATGTACCGAAAAAAAACAATAAACAAAAGACGTACATACCAAGAGACAGAAGGATCTTATTTCAGAAAATTAAAAAGTGGAAGAAAAATCTTGCAAAAGAAAAAAATGTGTGGAAAATGAGGGAAATAAAATGTAAGATAGAAAATGCAGAACAAAAGATTATACAGTCGAAAGAAAATGAAAAAAGGGACTTAGAAGAAAGGACACTTCAAAATATAAAAAGAAACCCCAAAGTACTTTACTCCTATGCAAAAAAGATGAATAAAAGGAGAATAGAAATAGGCCCTCTAAGAATTGAAGGACGGCTAACGAATGAAAAAAAGGAAATATGCAACATATTAGCAGAAAAATATAAGAGTGAGTTCACGCCAAGAATTGCGAATGAGAATAATGAAACAGAAATGAGAGAAGAAAATGTTGAATATCTAACGGATATAGATATTAGTGAAGCAGATATTGTTACGGCTATAAACGAAATTAAAAATGGATCGGCAGCCGGACCAGATGGAGTTCCAGCGATTTTGTTAAAAAAAACTGCAAACACTATCGCGAAGCCACTTGCAATACTGCTAAGACAGAGTATAGATATGAGCGAGATATATGTTAAACATAAATTAGCTTATATAACCCCTATCTTCAAAAGTGGATCAAGACTAGAGGCAAGCAATTATAGACCTGTTAGTCTAACATCACATATTATGAAAGTGTATGAGAGGGTAATAAAAAAGAAAATAATGAACCATTTGGTCAAAAATAATTTGTTTAATATGGGTCAACACGGTTTCGTACCTGGAAAAAGTACACAGACCCAACTGATAGCTCACTATGAAAACATATACAATAATATGATAAATGAAAAAGACACAGATGTGATCTATCTAGATTTTGCAAAAGCCTTTGACAAGGTTGACCATAACATATTGGAGAAAAAAATGAGAAAGCATAATATTGTGGGAAAGATAGGAAAATGGGTAAAAGAATTCCTGCAAAACAGAAAACAGATAGTGGTTGCAAATGACGAGAAATCAGATGAAGCCCAGGTAATATCTGGTGTGCCCCAAGGTACGGTATTAGCTGCACTGCTATTTGTTATTATGATCTCAGACATAGACTGTGATGTTGAAAACTCCGTAGTGAGAAGTTTCGCCGATGACACAAGAATAAGTAGAGAAATTACTTGTGATGAAGATAGGAACTCACTACAAAGAGATCTAAACAAAATATATGAATGGGCGGAGATAAATAGGAT
>NC_090756.1:22989888-22999888 GCF_036898095.1 Palaemon carinicauda
ATGTTATCATTTATCATTATCATTGCTTGCTAAGCTACAGCCCTATAGTCCATTTCTTTTAGCGATGCATATTTGCACCGACTCGCAGCGGTGCCCTTTAAGCTCGGAAAAGTGTCCTGATCGCTGATTGGTTGGACGAGATAATTCTAACCAATCAGCGATCAGGAAATTTTTCCGAGCTAAAGGGCACCGCCGCGAGTCGGTGCAAATATGCATCGCTAAAAGAAATGGACTATAGTTGGAAAAGCAAGATGCTATAAGCCCAAAGGCTCCAAGAGTAAATGTAGCTCAGTGAGGAAAAGGAATAAGGAAATAAATAAGCTACAAGAGACGTAATAAACAATTAAAATGGAATATTTTAAGAACAGTAACAGCATTAAAATAAATCTTTTATATATAAAACTATAAAAACTTCAAAATAACAAGAGGAAGAAAATATATAGAATAGAATGCCCAAGTGTACCCTCGAGCATGAGAACTCTACCCCCAAGACAGTAGAAGACCATGGTACAGAGGCTATGGCACTACCCAAGACTAGTGAACAATGGTTTGATTTTGGAGTGTTCACCAACAAAGATCCCCCCCCCCCCCCCCGCCCTGACATTCACATTCAAGTTAAAAGTCGGTTACGCATTAGTTTACTTGTTTACTTGTTTTGGGTTTAAATCCAACCCTCCACTGAAGTCGAGTGAACTACTTCTCGGGCGGGTCCATATCAATCATCTAACGAAACATTTTCATTATTACTTATACAATTCTTTGATTGTAGTATCTTCCAAATCATATGATCTTGTGAAAAGTAATGTCTTTAGTTTCTTCTTAAATTCAATTGCTCCCTTTAGGTCCTTCATTTCAGTTGGCAGTTTATTATAATGTCTAGGGGCACAGTAGCTAAAAGCCCTTTCACCAAATTTACTATTTGTTCTTGGTTCCGATAACCTATGTTTGTCACTCATGTGTCTTATGTTAACATTTGTTTCTAGTTCTAGTGACTTCTCAGATTTACAGAACTGATCCTAGAGATATCATTTTCTTCCTTTCAAATCTCTCTATCTACTATTTTGCTTCAGATCAAGTGTTACGTCAGGAAAGATTCAGATTAGCTCAGCCAATACCTATGGAAAATACTAGATCAAAGGGTGTCTGGAGAGATGACCAAAGTCGTGAAAATTGGTCACCTCTATATCTAGTCCAGAGTAGTGGCGCCGTATGTCTAGTCCAGAGTAGGGGCGCCGTATGTCTAGTCCAGAGAAGTGGCGCCGTATGTCTAGTCCAGAGTAGGGGCGCCGTATGTCTAGTCCAGAGTAGGGGCGCCGTATGTCTAGTCCAGAGAAGGGGCGCCGTATGTCTAGTCCAGAGTAGGGGCGCCGTATGTCTAGTCCAGAGTAGGGGCGCCGTATGTCTAGTCCAGAGTAGGGGCGCCGTATGTCTAGTCCAGAGAAGTGGCGCCGTATGTCTAGTCCAGAGTAGGGGCGCCGTATGTCTAGTCCAGAGTAGGGGCGCCGTATGTCTAGTCCAGAGAAGGGGCGCCGTATGTCTAGTCCAGAGTAGGGGCGCCGTATGTCTAGTCCAGAGAAGGGGCGCCGTATGTCTAGTCCAGAGTAGGGGCGCCGTATGTCTAGTCCAGAGTAGGGGCGCCGTATGTCTAGTCCAGAGAAGTGGCGCCGTATGTCTAGTCCAGAGTAGTGGCGCCGTATGTCTAGTCCAGAGTAGTGGCGCCGTATGTCTAGTCCAGAGAAGTGGCGCCGTATGTCTAGTCCAGAGAAGTGGCGCCGTATGTCTAGTCCAGAGAAGTGGCGCCGTATGTCTAGTCCAGAGAAGTGGCGCCGTATGTCTAGTCCAGAGAAGTGGCGCCGTATGTCTAGTCCAGAGTAGTGGCGCCGTATGTCTAGTCCAGAGTAGTGGCGCCGTATGTCTAGTCCAGAGTAGTGGCGCCGTATGTCTAGTCCAGAGAAGTGGCGCCGTATGTCTAGTCCAGAGAAGTGGCGCCGTATGTCTAGTCCAGAGTAGTGGCGCCGTATATCTAGTCCAGAGAAGTGGCGCCGTATATCTAGTCCAGAGTAGTGGCGCCGTTAAGATAAATGGTATCCAATGCATATCAGTTAAATCTCTTCATGTGCTGAAGCTGTTGCCTCCTAGCAAAGAGTATCCTAGAATGCCTTCAAGAAATCGACTGTAATTTAAACGTGGTCTAGAGGCTGACAGGGTGAGCAGGCCAGATATGTTTCTCTTAACAGTTTAGGCTGTAAGATGATATACAAAGAGATTTCATGTAGTGAATTTATTTGTCTTGAAATTTCTCAGGTTACAAAATCATCATCAAACCGATGGATAAGCTTCTGGTGAGGTCTGCCAACATGAAAAAGGGATGTATGCTTCCTTTCGCTTATGAGGGTGAAACATGTAATTTCATTATAGCCTTGGGAGTGAATCTTCTTATAACAGGGCCAGGTTGAGATTCCCAGTCCCCTATATTAGTTTTTTGGAGCTTATTCAAACATCAACTTTTCAGGACTCAGGTTTTAGCTGCTAGCTTTCCAAGGTTACTTTATATCTCACCTGGACATATTTTTTTTTTCCAATCTTAAGGATATATAATCTATAGCGAAACCTCCATATCGTTACTATACTAAAAATTTGACAAGGAAACACTATCTCAACCTTAGTCTACTCTGCCGTAAGGCATCCAACAAGTACTTGCTTGGTCCCGGCCTGTTTACTGCAAATTAGGGTCGTGGTGGCCTGGTGATTGCCAGACTGGGGTTCGAGTCCCGGTCAAACTCTTTAGTTCATTAGGTCGCTGCAACCTCACCGTCCTTGTGAGCTAAGAAAGGGGTGTTTGGGGTAGCCTATAGTTCTATCTGCTGAGTCATCAGCAGCCATTGCCTGGCCCTCCTTGGTCCTAGCTTGGGTGCTGACCATATGTATATATGGTCAGTCTCTACGGCATTGTCCTGCTTGATAGAACAATGCCACTGTTCCTTGCCTCTGTCATTCATGAATAGCATTTAAACCTTTAAAAGCCCAACTAGCCCGCTCTTGTCCCATTGGCTTTAATACATTCACTTTGTCACTGGCCATAAGTCCTTGGATTTACACAATGTTTGGTCTGGTCTGTACTTGGATGGACGGCTGCTAAGACAATATAGATGCTGTTGGTTTAAATTCCCCTTGAACAATAAGGGGGGCGGGGGAGGGCATGGTTCTAGCAACTTCACCCCATAAATGCTTTCAGGACACTGGAGGGGGGTCATCTTTTGGGCATGCCCATTCTAATGGTGCATGAGGGCCACAAAGGCACAAAAATTCCAACAATGCGAAACATGCAATGGAAAGCTTAAACAGGTTTGTTTCTATTATCAGTGCGGGAGAGAGAGCAAGAGATAAAAGAAATAGCATTACAGTGTATGAGCATGTACAAAATACATGTGCGGTACATGTGGAGCGTAAAGGCCAGAGGGAGCAAGAGAACAAAATGATGTAAGTGATTCACCATTTAGATAATTGCAGCAAGTAGGATTGTATTTTCTTTCACCTTTGGAGCTCACTGGAATCCTCAAATTTATGTAGTTTCTTCAGATTCTACAGCATGAGCCTTTGATTAAAGGAATGATATTTATTCACTCATTTATTTTATCACTACGACACTGTTTCGACAATCCTTCTTTTATCACGTGATTACTGATTAATGTTAGTCTTACATTATTCCTTTTATATATAAGTTTAGTTAAAATTATCATGAATTAATTAAAGACAATAATTAAAGGTTATAAGGAAATGAAAGATGAAAAAGCATATATGAAAATGTTTTTAAAATCTCAAAGATCCTTTGAAGATTAACAAGAGAAAACTGACTGAATATATGTTTAAATATATTCACATAAACACACAGACAAACAAGCAGACATACACCATTACAGAGACCACCCATTGTGCAGGTCAGGAGCTCAAGACCGCTCTGCCGTCAGGGTTATGCAGCGGCCTGTGGTGCTGCTCAACCATCTCTGGGATGCAACGTTTCCACTGAAGAATACATGACCTCCAATGTTGAAGTGCACCACAATCCATCTCAAGACCTGTTGAATGTTCAAAGTGGGCCTTGAGAGGGCGATGCTTACAGCTTAACTATTAAGAGTTTGACATAGCTGTTCACTCTGGGAACAGTTAGTGTTCCCTCAATGGAGGGTTTCCCGTTGAGGATAAAGATGTAATGGTGTATGACCTGTGGGCCAGCATATGCCTTTGGAGTGTCATGGTAGTATGTCTGATGTAGTCTTTTATGATATATTTACACATCTCTGAGCATGAAAATTTGTAGACATTTGTACACTGTTCCTTCAGGTCCTCATCCCCAGGACCACTACTAGGTTTGGCTTGCTAAATATTCTAAGTTGTACGATCTCATAAAGGGCTTTTGGGGTAACACCTCGATTGGTGATTCCTCGCAATGTGCAGCTTTAATCTCTATAAGCCAATCCAAAGTTAAGATGGTATACGATTAGGATCTTTTCCCTAGCTTCTGTTGTTGTGGGCTGTTGAATTTCATTGAACTTTTTTTCTAGGTTTTTCTATTATGGTGTAAGAATATCTGTTATTGGTTAGCATTTGTCGAATTCCGTTTAGTTCAGCATATATATCTTATAAAGATGTGCTATGTATAAATGATCTTTTGGTGCTAAAACTTATTACTAACATTCTGTAGTCTCCGGGGCATTTGCCTTTTGCATTTAAGCGTCTACCTGCATTCGTTGATTTTGTATGTAACGTTGATTTGAAATAGTCATCCTGCTATTTGACTACGACATCGAGGAAAGAACAGCAGGGCCTTCTTTGGCCTATTCAACTGTAAGTTGAGCACAAAATTTCTCCATAGTTTATAGGCTAATTCCTCCATGTCACACTTTTTCTTTGTGATGAATATGTCATCGATGTAGCGTCTGTAGATTTTTAGCTTTTTGTGTTTTCTCAAGGTCTTTTCTTCAATGGTTATAATATACATATTTGCTAAGAGTGTTTCGCTTCTCTAACAAAGGGCTTGCATCAAAGAATCTGAAGAAACTAAGTGAATACAAGAATTCCAGTTGAAAGTATGTAGACACTACTAAGGTAACTGCCTTTAATAGAAATTGCATCGGAGGATGGCAGTGTCCAATATATATATATATATATATATATATACATGTGTATCAAACATCAGCAGCTCATGGGATTACAAAAGCTGCTGGATTACCACACTGATGGTACAATTGAGTGGCTAACCAGAGTATGTATGGGATGAGAGGATGAAGGGAAGGTCCTAAAAGAATGGTTAAGAATAATAATTCTTCCCTTGTTTAAAGATAAAAGCAACTGTATAAAAAAATAATTGGAGTATAGCATTGCTTACCATATGATGGAGATGGGGGAAGAACCACAGAGGTTTAGACAAAGCAGTGATTGTGTTGACCTAGTGATTCTTGAGGAACAGATACGCAAGAGTTTGAAAGCAAAGCGAAAAGTTAATGTAAACTGCACAGGTCTATAAAAATATTGTGATAGATTTGATAGAAGTAATGTGGTGGGAGATAGTAATGTAGGGTATAAAGCAGGGGTTCCCAACCTGGGGGAAATTTCCCCCTGGGGGGAAATTTGAAGCTTCCAGGGGGGAAATAATTACACTACCTACTAACTAAAACAAGCGGAAAATGTCCTCATAGTATGTGCGGCAATTTGTTGTTAGCCATTCGATTGTGATATGATCATATCAGTTCTCACTGACATGATATTCAAGAGGAGGATTGGAGTATCATGCCAATTTCTGAGGCAGGCGAGTGGGGCATGAGGGGCTGGGCGGGGGCATGAAGGGGGAAATCTGGATGGTTGAACTGGGTGCAGGGGGGAAATGACAGAAAAAAGGTTGGGAACCACTGGTATAAAGGATAAGTTGTTGAGAGCTATAATATGTTTTAATGAAGGACGTGAAGGCTGTTTGTAATTATGCAGGTAGGAATGTGACTGGACTGGTGTGAAAGTGGGTGTAGAATATGGCTGTGTTATGTTTCAGATTGGATTTTCATGGCTGTTAAACATCTTTATGGACTGAGTGATGTAAGAGGCCAGGGAAAGGCACAGTGGAGTAGAAAATTGTGAATGGGATTTGGGATGGTTGATGTCTGTAGATGACACTGTGCAAAATGGAGACAATGAAGAGAAACAGGTTTTGGTGAAAAACTCATCAGTGTTTTCAAGATGTGAAAGTTGCGACTAAATAGGAGTAAAAAGATGATAAACGGAAACAAGAAGAATGGTGCAATGAATAATACTATGAATATGTAGGAAAATGGAAGTGGGTAATTCATACAAGTTACAAGGAGCGAGTGTAGCTGATGACGGCCTGATTAGAGAAGTGGGTACATCATAGAGGAGATTCATGTAAGGTAGCATAATATGTGCAAAGAAATGGCTGGATAAAAGACTTGAATTGTCGGTAAAAACGGATTTTGAGCGAAACGAAAAATCTATTTTTGGGTGAGGTAGCCATGTCGTCCTGATGGAAGTTCCTTCGAAGGTAGCTTCCTAGGTATATGTAGGTCAAATATACCTAGGAAGCTACCTTCAAGGGAACTTCCATCACGACGACATGGCCTGAGCCCAAAAATACACAATGGAAATGCATGAAGTGCTTGTTGAACCAACAATCTCACCCACAAGTGAACTGGCCTAAGGTGGTTTGACCATGTAGTAAGAATGGATGATAATGAATCATGAAAAAGTGCTTATAACTCTGAAGTGCTAGGAGGCAGGAGGTTGGGAGGAAGGCCTAGAAAGGATTTGATAAAGTGGGAGAATTACTGGAATGGAATGTTCTTGAAATCCAGGAAGAGCAAGAATACACACACGCATGATTGGTGTATCATGCGTAATGTATTCTATACATTGACCAGGGCACCAGCCACCCGTTGGGATACTACCACTAGAGAGCTATGGGGTCTTTTGACTGGCCAGATAGTTCTACATTGGATCCTTTGCCTATACACTCACACGCCGAATAGTCTGGCCTATTCTTTACACATTCTCCTCTGTCCTCATACACCTGACAACACTGAGATTACCAAACAATTCTTCTTACTGCACTGTAATTGTTCAATGGCTACTTTTCTCTTGGTAAGGGTAGAAGAGACTCTTTAGCTATGGTAAGCATCTCTTCTAGGAGAAGGACACTCCAAAATCAAACCATTGTTCTCTAATCTCGGGTAGTGCAATAGCCTCTGTACCATGGTCTTCCACTGTCTGGGGTTAGAGTTCTGTTGCTTGAGGGTACACTCGGGCACACTGTTCTATCTTATATCTTACTTCTCTTCCTCTTGATTCTTAAAGATTTTATAGTTTATAAAGTGATATTTATTTTAATATTGTTGCTCTTCTTAAAATATTTTTCCTTGTTCCCTTTCCTCACTGAGCTGTTTTCCCTGTTGGAGCCCCTGGGCTTATAGCATCCTGCTTTTCCAACTAGGGTTGTAGCTTAGCAAATAATAATAACAATGAGGATTCTTCTGCGTGAATATCTGAATGAGTTTGAACAAATAGTGGAAATTTTTTCAAGGGGATCATCTATAATTTGGCAATGAGAGGATAAATGTGGCAGTGACTCCTTTCATGTGACTCCGGATAGCAAGGTTGGTAGCGTCGCGGATCTCCATTATAGAGGTCCCGAGTTCGGGTCCCCGCCAGGGACGCGAATACCGTGAGACCTTCTACCGGGGGGTACTGGGGGGGAGGTTAGAGGGGACTAGTGATAGTCCCTGCTGGCTAATGGTCGCCCGAGGAGGACGATGTCAATCGTCTCTGTGGAGACCTAAAACCCGCAACTTTAACTTTATTATGTTCTGGGCCATCCCTGATTAGGGAAACTGCCTAACCCTTCCGCATCAAAAACTTTTTAATACTGCATACCCCAACTTCACAAAAATTGAAAGTGCCTCAAAATACACAAAAAGCTCATGAAACTAGGAATAAGTATATATTTATACACAATATGAAAAATTCATATTAATATTTCATATAGCGGTACCTCAATTTACGAGTTTAATTGACTTCAAGAGCAAGTAGAGAGAAACAATTCTACCCAAAAGGACTTAAGGATACTGTACCACTCAATGCATAATCCGTAGGTACTTAAATACAAATATACGCTCGTTTTTAAAGGTTGTGTAATGTTACGTAAACAGCAAATTATAACTCCTACCACAAAAAGTGAATGCAAATTAATAATTCCCAATGAAAAATAGAAATATTGTTAAATTAACTCTCACTTTACATTTGAGGAGTCATGGCTGGCACATGGGAGATGAAAGAGGAGGAGGAGACGGGAGAAGGAACAGGGAGGAAGAGAAATAGGGGCTCAGTGCTTGGAGGAAGAGAAACAGGGGGTCAGTGCTTGAAGGATGAAGTTCCTTCATAAATAAGAACTTCAGCAAAAATATCAGGAGTTCTCTCTCTTGAACGACATTCACTATCCCTAAATGCATCACTTAATTTACGATTTTTTTGACATTGTCGTCTTTTATTACACACGCACAGTCTACTTTTATCAGGAACCTATTAAAGTGGTGTTGGGCAGCAGGAATTTGATTTTGAAGAACTTGAATTTCCGACCAAGTCGTCTTCAATGGCTGGAGGATAGGCAGGAGCATTGTCCATAAGAAATAAGAATTGGAGTGGGAGGTTCTTGTCCATGAGGTACTTTATAACCTCAGGACCAGAAACCTCATTGACCCACTTGGAAAACAAAATGCTTGTAACCCAAGAATTGTTTGACCTTCACACAACGTTCAGTTGCTTTATCTGTACTTTGTAATTTTTAAAAACCTCTGGATTCTTCAAATAATCCACCAGGCTAGGTTTAATTTTGAAATCCCGGCTGGCATTAGCATAGAACAGCAGGGTTAGATGGTTTTTCACGGGCTTGTGAATAGAAATTGACTTCTCTTCTGCAGTAATGAAAGTCATTCTGGGAACCCTGCTAAAAAAACTAGTCTCGCTGCAGCTGAACACTTGGTGTGGCATTCAAGACATGGAATCCATTAACTTTTTAAATTCCCAAACAAATTTCTCTACTACCTTTAGATCAGAGGTCACCCCCTCACCATGTCGTAAAACACAATGGATTCCTGTTTCTTCTCTTGACGTTTTGGAACCAGCCACGACCCACTTTGAACGTTTCTTTTACATTGTCTGCTAATGTACCTGCCTCCTTTTCATCAAAACAAGGTCTGCATGCAAAAACTATCCTTTTCACAAATTATATTCTCAGTTAGCATACCTTCTGCTAACTGCTTCTAACTGATCCGTGTGAGAAGCAAGTTCTCGATTTCATCTAGAACACATGGCTGATGTTTCATCAATGTCAGAACCCCTATCGCAGCATCAATTGCTCTGACTTCTTTCTTCTTCAGGATTGTGCTTATTGTGGATGTTAAACAGTTGTACATTCTTGTCGGATCTGCTCCACACATACCTTTGTTATACTTATCGACAATTTCATTTTTTACCTCTAAGGTAATCATCTCATCCTTTCCTTCTTTCTTGATCATCTTAGGGGCCATTGTCTAGATGCTGCACTTACTGTTAACCCTTTTACCCCCAAAGGACGTACTGGTACGTTTCACAAAAGCCACCCCTTTACCCCCCATGGACGTACCGGTACATCCTTGCAAAAAAACGCTATAAATTTTTTTTTTTGTCATATTTTTGATAATTTTTTTTAGAAAATTCAGGCATTTTCCAAGAGAATGAGACCAACCTGACCTCTCTATGACAAAAATTAAGGCTGTTAGAGCAGTTTAAAAAAATATATACTGCAAAATGTGCTGGGAAAAAAATAACCCCCAGGGGGTTAAGGGTTGGAAATTTCCAAATAGCCTGGGGGTAAAAGGGTTAACTTGATGATGAACAATAGTGATCACAACTTTATAAAAAAAAACACTGCTAAAGACATAAGGTGATGCTGGTACAACTACTG
>NC_090756.1:23004888-23067388 GCF_036898095.1 Palaemon carinicauda
GGCTTCCTTACAAGCTTTGAATTTGCAGCCACCACATCCAGGTTACCTCATCGTCCTCAGAAGTTAGATAACCAGCTAAAATTGTCTTTCAAAAAAAAAAAAATAATACTTAAAGAAGACAGTGCTGCTTCAAAGGTGGTAAAATGTAGAAAAGACAAATATATGACACCAGTATTTAGAATATTTCCCAATTATACCATTGCAGTTACAGCAATTATGTGTTTAGTCTTTTGAATTCATCATAAAACTTGCCTTGCTTTTTTCTTTTACTGGTCCATTTTCTTCTCTACTTTCTTGTTTACTCACTCAAACTCGTCATAATTACTGCTTGTTCACGAAAATTCCAATTACTTTCACTCACTCCTTCAAACTTGTCACCTTTGAACAAGATTCTACATGTACTGTTCAGTATTATTTGTCTCACAGTCTTGCTTAAGTCTTCCATTATTGTTTTGCTTTAAGTCTCCCACTATTGTCTTGCTTAAGTCTCCCACAACTGTATAATCTTTTTCATGTTTCATTCTACCTTAGAATTCAAGTTACATCTTGTCTTCCTTTTTATGTATTTGCATCTTAATACGGTGCCTACTGGATTGAAAATGAGCACAGACATATGTACGTTCATAGAACATCTGTGATTTGTTTCACAACTTTACCTTGATTACTTCTTCACATCATCTCTTCTCAAAATTCAGTTTCAATATATCACTTGCAATACAAAAATTGCATATCTCACTTTTATACTCCAATGTGAATGTAGTAAAAAATACAAGTAGCCACGTGAAACATCCTTAGCTTTAAAATCAAAAGTGTTTTTCCATTAATAGCAGGTATAAACACTGGCATTCTAAACTATAAATCACTTTACCATAAAGGTTAAACATATATAGTTCAGTTTCCTCTGGGCATTACTCTTTCATTATGAACTGTGGTTCATCGGGGATCATAAAACTGGGAACAAAATTAAATACAATCAACTCTCAATATCTCGAGAGCTATTTTACTGAACTAAAAATTACTTTAACATAAAGGTTAAACATGATTACTTTTCTGTCATTCTTCATTCTGGCATTTAGATTAGTGAGTGAACATTAGATTGGTGTCTTTATACCTATACAGTGATGCCTCAGCATACGAAAGTAATCCGTTCAGGATACGGTTTCGTATGCTGATTTTTTCGTATCCTGAGTCGCGTTTTACATGTAAATAGCCTAATCCGTTCCAAGCCTTACGAAAAGACACCTTTTCTTTCATAAACACGCTAAACTGTAGTAATAAACATGCAATGCAGCCATTTCTATCATTCAATAATTAACCCAACCGTTAAACACATCCTAATCCATTCCAGAAACCACCATGAGATTATTCAATAATATAGTTATAGCCTAGTTATCCCCTCCAAGCCCTAAGAAAACGGTTCGTTTTCTTTACTACAGTATAAAAGTTACGGTACTGTATGTAAAGCATTTGGATCAGTGAAGGTGTATTGTTACCTGTACACCTAAATTAAGGGTTGATACCCTGAAAAAAAAGGTACTGTACTCTCGGCGACGAGTTGGGATCTCGTAAGCTTTTTGTATCCTGAAAATTTTTTCGTATACTGGGGCATAAAAACTTTGTATCGCTTTTCGTATCCTGAATTTTTCGTAAGCAGAAACTTTCGTATCCAGAGGTATCACTGTAATTCCATCTTTCTAGTCCATAGAATGTCTAAATTCACAAATTCCCCAGAGGGAAAGCATAAGCTAGGGTTTGTGTTTCTGCTATTATGACGTCCTGAGAAAACGGATCCAAGGGATTCAGATAAAACTGTGCATGAATTTTGTAAGCAGAGGCAAAAGCTATGGTTCTAAATACACAGTAAAGCATCATCATAAACGTCAGTGTAACATCTAAAATTTCTTTACCTTTTCCCCCCCCCCTTGCCTGGAAACATTTGGAACTGGAAGAACCTGCTGTTCTATTCCGAAAACGAGTCGAGCGTGAAGCCCTCGGGCGTGATTATGCTAGAGGGCTGCTACGTCGAACGACTGATTACGAACACCAAAAATAAAGACACAGAAAAGCAGGTAAGGTCAATTGGGCAGTTATCTAGGGGGTATTGTAACAATAATATACTTCCTGGCATATTTGAGTCTTGCAACCATTTTTCGATTCGCGAAAAATCTATTTTTGGGTGAGGTAGCCATGTCGTCCTGATGGAAGTTCCTTCGATGGAAGCTACCATCGAAGGAACTTCCATCACGACGACATGGCCTGAGCCCAAAAATATTATTATTATTATTATTATTATTATTATTATTATTATTATTATTATTATTATTACTAGCTAAGCTACACCTCTAGTTGGTAAAGCAAGATGCTATAAGCCCAAGGGCTCGAACAAGGAAAAATAGCCCAGTGATGAAAGAAAATAAGGAAAGAAAAAAACGATATAAGAAAAAGGGTTTGGAATTGGGAGTCATGTCACTGTCAAGTAGCCAAAGTGGGAATATACTTGGTAGCAAAATACTAAAACATGTCAGAAGGTGATTTCATGTGTCCTCTTCTAAAAGAGTTATTTATGTGTTCATATTCCTTAGCTGGGTAAGAAAATCAGGTGCATAGATTGGAAGGGATTTCCATGGGTCGTTAGTTTTTGTCAAATGCTGTAGTTAAAGAGGGCAAATAAATAAAAGCTTATACCCAACTCACTAGAGCATTAAGAACTTATTCCAAACAACTCTAGTCAAATCAATATAAAAAATCATTTGTGTTTAACGAGATCGATTTATCAGGTTACATTATGGACATAGTTTTGGGGATAAAAAAAAAAGTTTTAGAACACGATGATATACAAAAGCATTCTCAATAAAGTTGAAATTGCCTCTGACCTCATAGTAAATATATACTGTATATAAAAATATGAAATTAACTAAATTCTGAACAGTTTTGCTTCGCAATCACTTACCGTCGAGAGAACCAGAGGCAGTATGACCTGCGGGCAGAGACCGAGACCGATGGCAAGGCTTGGATGGAAGTCATTAGGCAGGCTTCCTTCAACAAACTCCTGCTGCAGAAGGAAGAGCTGGAACAGAAACACCTCCACCTTCTGCAGATCGTAGAGAGCGAGAAAACGGCTAAATGGCAGTACACCCAGCAGTGCGAAGAACTCACATCGGAGATCAAGAAGCTCCGGGCAGAGGTGAATAGCACGCTTATTGTCACTTACGTCTGTTATGTTTCTTTTTCTGTCTCCTCAGAGAATAACTTACGTGATTTATTTCTTGCTTGCGTTAAATAATCTAAGCTATATCAAGTTGTTACTGATTTCCATCTACAAATTCTGGACATGGAAATTATAAGTTCTATGATTTTGTTAACTGATACACATCTCACTATTCATTGTCTTCCTATTCAGTTTCCTCCTTATTACCAATTATAAGATAAGTCTTAATACCTTAATTTCTGAATGCAACCATCTAAATAGTATATCTATAGTCATCCAAAAAGCATCTATTACTAGAAAGCTCGTAGTTAGTTGTTCGAATAACGGATTTTGAAGCAAAGCGAAAAATCTATTTTTGGGTGAGATGGCCATGTCGTCCTGAAGGAAGCTTCCTATAGACAGCTTTCTAAGGGATATTTGGCTACAGTGATACTCCCAGAGAATTGACCATAGGTCTCAAGAATTCTAACTCCTGGCGCGAGTATCCTTAAAATTTTTCTTAAGGATATCGCATAATATCAGGGGACGTATATTTTGATACAACACATGGCAATCTTCACCCCGAATAGAGTTTTCGCTCTGAGGGGAAAGAGTGGCAAAATTGAAGGGGAGCCGTTATCAAGGTTACCCTTCCTCCCCTACTATTACAGGGCCCAAAATGGACGCGCATTCCTTATTCAGTAGCGCTTTCACACGGTGTATGTCCCTGCTTGCTCTAGAGTTCTAGACTGCTATTTTGAAGAATTTATCATGCATTCTCCAGCATCTTCTGCCTCTGGAAAGTTGAGTATTTAATCTTTCCTGTGTATAATTTTTAGCTCCCTTCTCACAGTGAAATTAGCATAATTTTAATGTGTTTATCAGAGCATAGCCAGTAACCGGAGGTGCCATTTTGGACGCTGTCGTTTGTCATACATGCTTTATTTAGTTAGCAGAACAACATTCCCGGTATTTAGCTTTAATGAATTATATCTATTTAGGCAAAATTATGCTAGTGAAGATAAGATCATGCACGTATTTTCCTCTTCCTTAAATGTAGCGATCGTATACGTTAGAGTCTCGGTGATATAGCGTAGCCGAGATCTCACCCTGCGCTAGGCTAACCTGAGTTACTGTCGTAAAACCAAGCCGGGATACTCACCAGCAAGGGGGAAAAGACAGAAAACACTAGCCAGGGGGAAAAGACAGAAAACACTAGCCTAGTCAAGCCGGAGTACACTACTCTATGGCAAGACCAAGATAGGGTTGTCGCCTAATGGTGGCACTCAGAGGGAAGGAAGGATTACCCTTAAATCTCCAAAAGAGAAAAGTATCGAATAATATAATTAATTCTAGGAGATATACTATCTCCTGTTGAATTGATAAGGCGATACGCGAGGGTAAACGGAGATAATGTATGAAAGTATACTAAAGCGCGTAGGCTAGGTTAGCCTAGCGCAGGGTGAGATCTCGGCTACGCTATATCACCGAGACTCTAACGTATACGATCGCTACATTTAAGGAAGAGGAAAATACGTGCATGATCTTATCTTCACTAGCATAATTTTGCCTAAATAGATATAATTCATTAAAGCTAAATACCGGGAATGTTGTTCTGCTAACTAAATAAAGCATGTATGACAAACGACAACGTCCAAAATGGAGCCTCCGGTTACTGGCTATGCTCCGATAAACACATTAAAATTATGCTAATTTCACAGTGAGAAGGGAGCTAAAAATTATACACAGGAAAGATTAAATACTCAACTTTCCAGAGGCCGAAGATGCTGGAGAATGCATGATAAATTCTTCAAAATAGCGGTCTAGAACACTGGAACAAGCAGGGAGATACACCGTGCGAAAGCGCTACTGAATAAGGAATGAGCGGCCATTTTGGGCCCTGTAATAGTAAAGGAGGAAGGGTAACCTTGATAACGGCTCCCCCTCAATTTCGCCACTCTTCCCCCTCAGAGCGAAAACTCTATTCGGGGTGAAGATTGCCATGTGTCGTATCAAGATATACGTCCCCTAATATTATGCGATATCCTTGAGAAAAATATTAAGGATACTCACGCCAGGAGTTATAATTCTGGAGACCTATGGTCAACTCTCTGGGAGTATCACTGTAGCAGAATATCCCTTAGCAAGCTGTCTATAGGAAGCCTCCATCAGGATGACATGGCTTGAGCCCAAAAAGCATTAATAGCTTAAACCTCATGTCATTGGCCACTTTTACAAAATCACTTACTGTAACAGTTTTCATAACATGCCTGGGATTTTTTTTAAATCTTGCAGTTTTAATCTCATTGGGTCCCTTCAATCATTTGTGCATCATCTTCACTGTACTGTGTATGGGTTCTGAGACAGTTATTAGCAACCTAAGAAAAGAGCAAATAAGGATTGGCAAAGCATGGGAATCAGTAAATCAAGTATCCTATAAAAATTATGCTAGTCTATTTCGAACAAGTAAAATCAGATAAGCCTTTTACCCCCAGGCTATTTGGAAATTTCCAACCCTTAACCCCCCAAGGGTTAATTTTTTTCAAGCACATTTTGCAGTATATTTTTTTTTAAATTGCTCTAACAGCCTTAATTTTCGTCATAGAGAGGTCAGGTTGGTCTCATTCTCTTGGAAAATGCCCGAAGTTTCTCAAAAAATTATCAAAAATATGCAAAAAAAAAAATTTAAATAGCAGTTTTTTGCAAGAACGTACCGGTACGTCCATGGGGGTAAAGGGATGAGTTTTGTGAAACGTACCAGACGTCCTTTGGGGGTAAAAGGGTTAAAAACAAGAAAAAACAAAGAAAATTGCAATCGGGGAAATATCCAAAATAAGTTTAAATTTCTATGTAATCGACCCATTCCACAAATCTATAGATTTGATGTACTGGTATATAAAAATTATCATTGCAATATGGTAAACAAACAATATTAAATCTGATAAATATGATATTAAAGTACATTTGTATAAAAAAGTTAAACTGAAAACTAATAACAATCCATATAAAAAGAGACAAACACATCAATAAGATGGTCTTCCCATCTACTGTACGCATTAAAGATACACTGTCCTACTTGAAGTCTTGAATGTGTTATCGTCTTCGCTAATTAACCCTTTTACCCCCAAAGGACGTACTGGTACGTTTCACAAAAGCCATCCCTTTACCCACATGGACGTACCGGAACGTCCTTGCAAAAAAATGCTATAAAAATTTTTTTTTTCATATTTTTGATAATTTTTTGAGAAAATTCAGGCATTTTCCAAGAGAATGAGACCAACCTGACCTCTCTATGATAAAAATTAAGGCTATTAGAGCAATTTCAGAAAAATAATACTGCAAAATGTGCTGGGAAAAAAATAACCCCCTAGGGGTTAAGGGTTGGAAATTTCCAAATAGCCTGGGGGTAAAAGGGTTAATCTATCATGTCTATTTTTAATCTTTTATCCCTTACGCATTCAATTACTACTTCACTGCATTCCTTATTTCAAGATTTCACCCCCATCAAAGAAGTGAATAAATATATACAGTACTATGTAATCGTTCTATGATTTTTTTTCCAGCTGTGTTCTTTGAAAAAGGAATGGAGAGTTGTTCCCTCCAGGAGACTAGAAGACCTCCCAGAAGACTCTGAGGAAATTAAGAAGATAAAAAAAGTCCAGAGCTTCTTCAGGGGATGGCTTTGCCGGAGGCGTTGGAAACAGATTGTGGAGGAGTACATAAGGTCTCCCCATGCAGAGAGTATGAGGAAGAGGAACAGGTAAATCAAAAGAAGAAATTTACTTTAATATCTTTAAATTTAAAGAAAGGGAACATAAGTCGGTATTTAACCCTTGAAACTATGTTATGATAAAAATTAAACAAACAAATGAATATATTAAATTCCTGAAATGAACTTGAATGAGAAATTTTGTATCTTTCTTCTTACAGTTTAGTTTTCCGAATGGTCGAAGCCGAGGAGGAATATGTGGAACAACTGAATCTCTTAGTGTCCTGTTTTTTGCGGCCTTTCAAAATGGCAGCTTCCAGCAAGAAGCCTCCGTGCAGTCACGAGGACGTCAACAGTATTTTCCTTAACTCTGAGACCCTCCTCTTCCTTCACCAGATTTTCTTGAAAGGACTTTCGGCAAGGATGGAAAGTTGGCCCACGCTCGTTCTTGGTAAGTGAAGCCCGGCCGATCACAAATGCAGAACTTGGCTTTTCCGTCAGCTGACTTAAATTCTCCTCAGCTTTGGGTTGTCTAAGACGCAGCATGTGCAATTTCCTATGACTAAAAAAAAGGACCCTTCACTTCTCTTTTGCTGCATGTCTCACAAGTTATTTTTCTAAATGAGACGAAGACGTACACTTAGGCTGCAAAGCTTTTACAGGAGAGAACGATGTTTAAGACTAAAAACGACCCTTCTATTCACTTCATACCATGTCTCATGAGCCATTTCTTAAAAAGAGACACGTTTGTACACTCTAAACACAAGAGGAAGCTATGTTCCGACAGTACGACTGGCAGCCTCTCTGTCTATCTTTTCATAACTATACTTAAACTTGCCAACAGTATTACAGTACTCTCTCAGGCTTTCTCTCAATGTAGTCCTTGTGACGTGTTACGCAATCAGACAAACGGACAAATATATATATATATATATATATATATATATATATATATATATATATATATATATATATATATATATATATATATATATATATATATATATATATATATTGCCTATATATATATATATATATATATATATATATATATAGTTTGCCCTCTTCTCTTAAATCTATTTCAAAATATCATCATCATCTCCTACGCCTATTGACACAAAGGGCGTCAGTTAGATTTCGCCAGTCGTCCGTCTCTTGAGCTTTTAATTGAATACTTCTCCATTCATCATTTACTTTGCGCTTCATAGTCCTCAGCCATGTAGGCCTGGGTCTTCCAACTCTTCTAGTACTTTGTGGAGCCTCACTGAACGTTTGGTGAACTAATCTCTCTTGGGGAGTGCGATGAGCATGCACAAACCATCTCCATCTACCCCTCATCATGATCTCATCCACATATGGCACTTGAGTAATCCCTCTTATAGTTTCATTTCTAATCCTGTCCTGCCATTCAACTCCCAATATACTTTTGAGGGCTTTGTTCTCAAATCTACTAAATCTATTGGAGATTGTTTTATTGTCATAATATGACTCATGCCCGTCCATACAGTAACACCGACCTCACTAAACTGATAGATAGTCTGATTTTTATATGTAATTTCAAGTGATTTGATTTGCAAATTTTATTCAACATAGCCATTGTCTGATTTGCTTTTTTTAAATCATTCACTAAACTCTAATTCTAAAGTCCCTGTATTGATCATAGTTCCTAAATAATTAAATGATTCTACCTCATAAATCCTTTCTCTTTCCAATGATATTTCATCTTCCATTACATACTCTGTTCTCATCATTTCTGACTTTCTTCTATTTATCTTCAGCCCAACCTCGTGTGATATCTCATGCATTCTGGTAAGCGAGCATTGCAAATCCTGTGGTGTTCTGCTAACAAGGACAGCATCATCAGCATACTCTATGTCTACTAAATTCCTATCACCAATCCAGTTCAATCCTTCTCCACCATCTCCAACTGTTCTACGCATTACAAAATCCATGAGGAGGATAAACAACATAGGTGACTACACATTCCCCTGGAGGACTCCATTAACATTAACTTTGCATTTGCTATGCTCATGAACAGACTTAATCACATTTACATATTTATGATGAATTCCATAATAATGCAGGACTCTCCACAAAATTGGCTGATGCACACTATAAAAGGCTTTTTCATTGGCCACAAATGCCATCAAAAGGGGATTTCTATATTCTATGCATTGCTGTATAACATGTCTCAAAATGAAAATTTGGTCCATGTAACTTCTATCTTTTCTAGATCCGGCTTCTTCATCTCTCAGCTTTTCATCAATCTTTCTCTCCAGTCTCTCCAGAATAAGCATACTATATATTTTCATAACTGACGTAAGTGTTATGCCTCTGTAATTATTGAAATCAGCCAGGTCTCCTCTTTTAGCCATTTTCACCCACACTTCCAAACTCCCATTCATCAGGTTTTGCTTCTTCATGCCACATTCTACAAAATAATCTTGTAAGTAGTCTGGGAGTCACTTCATTTTCGGCCAGTATCATCTCGGCAGTTATTACATCGTATCCAAGGGCTTTCCATCTCTAGTTTTTTTAGGATAGCTTCGACACACTGAATTCATTCATGGGCACATCAAGGTCTTCATCAGCTTCAGGTATATCAATCAAATTATCCCTTCATATCTATTATTCATAACCTTACTAAAGTGTTCCATCCAACGTTGTCTTTCTTCATCTGTTGATATAGCAGACCATCTCTCTTTTTGATGGGTGTATTTCAAAATATAATTAGCAGGATTTTAGCAAATATAAAAGGAAAAATAAATTGCACCGGGAAACTATTAATTGTGTTACTCATACAATATGACCAACTGGATTGGAAAATGCTGTACAAAAGATGTACTGTCGGAATCACGTCTTGCAAAACAGAAAGAAACACACACAAAAAAAAGAAGAAAATAATTATGACGCCTTCAAAGTAAGTGGTAGTTATGTGGGTAAGAAGGCAGATATAAAAGATTTCAAACTAAGAATAGTACAGTAGTTTGATCATTTTATGCAGTTCTAACTTCAAACAAAGATGAGCTGAGACTTCAGCTATTTCCAAGCAGGACGCGAAGCCACGGCGGGGTATGTAAAAGAATATCCAAGGTTCGTGTGGGGGTGAAACTGCTCTCTTGGAAAAATATATCATGCAATAACAACATCAATTAATAGAAGTATACCTCTTGAGCTTCAAGCTATAAATGGAATTGGCTGCCTGGCACCGATACTTTGCGCTATGGAAAAGATTTAAAAAAGCAATTTGCTTGGGAGTATAAAAATATCTAGCAAGTGAAAATCATCTTTTAGTGCCTCAAATTTAGCTGAGAGTGTGCTAGGAATGTGTACCCTAACCAAATTATGCCTTTGAACTAACCTCTTTTACTATGCAGTAGCTTAAACATTGCAGAAATATAGAGAAAAAGTGGCTTCAAATTACAGAAATATTACAACACTATTCACTGCTTACTGTTATCAAGACTGCAGCAACAGATGTGAATGCTGATAACCTAGAAAGTTTTCCAAAAATGGATGCAACTTAGCCTACCCATGAACATATATAACCGACACACCTCTTATGGTAAGAATTCATGTGCCGAGACTTCAGTAGCTGAAACATTCAATGTTACTCAAAAGGCCGGCAAATTGTAACTTCAAGTTTTCTTCAATGTCATTGAATACGAATAAAGGAGATCACAGACAAACTGTCAACACCAACACACCAGCTAAAATTACCACCGTTTCTTTTTATTATTATTATTATTATTATTATTACTATCCAAGCTACAACCCCAGTTGGAAAAGCAAGATGCTATAAGCCCAGGGGCTCCAGCAGGGAAAAATAGCCCAGTGAGGAAAGGAAATAAGGAAATAAATAAATGAAGAGAACAAATTAACAATAAATCATTCTAAAAAAAGGAACAACGTCAAAACAGATATGTCATATATAAACTATTAACAACATCAAAAACAAATATGTCATAAATAAACTATAAAAAGACTCATGTCCGCCTGGTCAACAAAAAAGCATTTGCTCCAACTTTGAACTTTTGAAGTTCTACCGATTCAACTACCTGATTTGGAAGATCATTCTACAAGATCATTCATCTGGTTTAATTCTTTTTTATCAGTAACCCTCAATCAGCAACAAAAGGAATCACAAAGAGGTGTTTTGATTGGAAATCTATTTATAGGTACATTATACAGGAGTAGAAACCTTACTTGAAGAAAATGCCAGTTTCTAAATTGGAAAAAGGGTCTCTGGGCAGACAGTCCAATATAATTTGTGGATGGAAGAAAGAAGAAAGTGTCCGTATATCATTCAATAATACAATTTTATCTTCCCGCAGTCCTATAATTCTTATCAATGGGACACGAAGCACATACGTACACAAGTCATTAAATGCACCTTACCCTCGTTGATAAAAAACATACTGTAAATGAAGATTATGATGATAATTAGAGCTTTTAGTAAAGACATAATTATAAATAAAGATTAAAATATGTGTGGAATACATTTATAATAAGAGTGCAGTAACATTAGGCTGGCCTTGAAATTGCCGTTCGCCCATTACATGGAGTATATGACAAACACTTTTTTTTTTTTTTTTTTTTTAAATAAATTTTGGGGTTCGCCCTTTACATGGGGTCGTCCTTTACACGGTATATAAACGGCATCAGTTGCATTTTAGCCATTGGAAAGATTGCTTTCAACGGAAAGCAATTAGAGATCACATACCTCTGCCAACGCAATTCTAAAGCCTCCCGGGTTAGCTTCCATGTTAATAGAAATAATATTAATTCTTCCCTGACCATTATTTCACCCTTCAATAAAGTTTCACTGCAGTCCAACTATAAACTTCTGTGGTATTTCTTTGGACAGTCAGACAAACAGACAAGTGAACAGACATTAGGGGTAACTATTGGTAAATTTGTGTTCTGCTTATGCAAAACTCACATTTGTTTTTTATTTTGTGTTTACTGTATTAATTATTGCAACATCCAAGACTCTATTTATTAACAATTTAGCTAAAACAGCTGACATTTTTTCCCATTTAAATCTAATTTCATTTTGTGCATGTTTCTTACAAGGCAGTTAAAAAACATTGGTATTTCCCCTAGCTTTGTGTCAGATTAATTTTTTGCCCAACTTTATATAAAAAAAAGGACAACTTGGTGTGTTCATTGAATTAATTCATGTATGAGGGGCCCTCTGCATATCATGAAGGCTCTACATCTTCTTTCTTTTGTACCAAACGTACCATGCAGCCGAAGGATTGCGGATCGGTTTTGGTAGGTGTCACGACAAAGTTAAAAAGTAGAAGAAGAGTAGTTTTGCACTAGTTCCAGTCACTGTTACCTTATTTAACTACTGAATATATCAATATTTTATGTTTAACTAAATGTGATGCATTTTGTATGATTTTTGCAGTATGCATAGTACAATAGTTATCACTCCTTTAGAAGCTGATAGTTGCAGAGGATGTTGATATCTGTAAAGGCAAAAACAATTGCAAATGAAGGTATGGCAAGTGTTGTTGTTTTGCATGATGGCCTTTCTGTTGCTAACTGTAACACATTTCAAACATTTACACCTGTGAACTCTTCCATCGTCCACTTGTCTTGTCGCATTTCGCAACAAACGCGGTTCAATTCACGGCATTTTTTTTGCGACACTGCGTCGCGTCAACTTGTAAAATTAAGACGAGCATCTCTCTCTTGTTCTCATCTGTGCATTTTGCATTTCAACAAATGACATGAATATTCACAAGTTTAAATGATCAGTGTTAATTGTGTGGGGTCACTGAGAAAGAGAAACATCATAATTTAATATATATATATATATATATATATATATATATATATATATATATATATATATATATATATATATATATATATATATATATATATATATATATATATTTTCCCTTTGGAAGTTTATCGTTAGCATCACTCATATGCGGACATATTTACGAAAAGAGTTAGGTTAGGTCACATTGGGTTAGGTTAGAAAGAGGAGAAAGACTGTTGTTCAGAATGGCAACACTACCACATACCCTCATAAGAAGTCAATTTGGCCAATCATGATTGAGGTCTTTACTTCGATGGCATTTGGCCCTCACTAAGATCTAATTAATACCAAAGCCTGCTGCAAGCATCAGAAATTCTGGATGTTTTAACTTAAAGAGGATGTCCTCTTTCATCAAGGCTGGGAATGGCTTGTGCGCGTTCAAGTTTTCATGGCAGATTTGACACAGACGAAAATATCCTTTTTTGGCAACAAGCTTCTAAAAGTGACAACTTTCGGGCTTTGCACGTGAAAATTGACACGAAATGCATCCTCTTCCGTAATGTACAAAACTACCCTTGCTTCTTATAACATCCTGTTCACTGATGATCATGCTTTGTTATGTCAGAAAATTTCAAGACAGTGGGAAAATCAGTAACATAAGGTGAATGAACTACTCAAAAAGTGGGTATTTTGAGTGCACTTTTTATGAACCAGAATCTCACATAAAGTTTGAAGACCTTAATGAAGAATTTGCTCAGCAATATAATTATTTGGCCAAAGATTGGAATAATCAAAATTTAAGGTACTAGAAAATAAAACTATGAAAATATCCTCCAATTAGGCTACCGCAAATTGATTGAACCTACTTTAGCTCTTTCTCATTTTACAACGTTACAAAAATATATTTACAGTACTCCTCAAATAAGCATCTAAATGGACTTTTAAAACTGCACCGTGTCTTTCGCAAGGGTTCTAATTATAAAGGCCGTGCAACAAAATCTTACTTCAAGATCCATCCACATGATATCAATTGGCTACCAAAATCTACAGAAAATTTTGTATCCTATGACTGAGGACTATGAAACGTGAAGTAGATGATGAATGGAGAAGTATTGAATTAAAAGCTCAAGATTGAGACAAATGCCGAAATCTATCCGAGGCCCTTTGTGTCGTCAATAGGCATAGGAGATGATGATGATGATGCTGAAGTATCAACCAAAATGTTAGAGTACAGCTGTTTTACTCAGAGATGACTACGAGTAATACAACTATAATCCAAAGAGCCATATCTGGCTATTTATAACTTTTTTCAAGGTAATGAAGCAAAGAGGCATTCCTCAAATCCCAAAAAGACTAGTTATTGCAAGGTCAAGCTCTTGGATACATAATTAAGAGATTTTGACGAAGGAAAAATCTATTTCTGGGGAGAGACCTGTGACGCCCGGTGAAAAGGGTCCTTCTTTACACTTTTCTGCATTCCATGCTTTTATCTTTCTCTGGCATATTTGGAAGATTTATATCAGAAAAGTGTAAAGAAGGACCCTTTTCACCGGGCGTCACAGGTCGACCCAGAAAAATAGATTGTTTACCTTAACACTTCCACTAAAGTTTACATGTAAGAATTTAGGAAGAGGATTAGAAAAATCTAAGGTTTTGAAGCGTCATTTTCTAAAGGCTACCAAATAGCAGGGAGAGAAATAAAGAATTCCAATCTTTTAAAGTCCATGGAATTAAACATGCAATAACAATGTCAGAAGTTGATGATTTTAGCACAGCAAAACCATCTGTGAAACGATGACACCAATGTTTTATTCGATTCGAGTTCAATCAGCCGAGTTACACACGTGTTAGATTAGACCACTCTGAAAGGTGTTACATGTGTTAGATTAGACCACTCTGAAAGGTGTTACACGTGTTAGATTAGACTACTCTGAAAGGTGTTACACGTGTTAGGTTAGACTACTCTGAAAGGTGTTACACGTGTTAGGTTAGACTACTCTGAAAGGTGTTACACGTGTTAGATTAGACTACTCTGAAAGGTGTTACACGTGTTAGATTAGACTACTCTGAAGGGTGTTACGTGATTAGGTACATATTTTTTTATTTGCTACTGTTTTTTTATGTCCCTATGGATTAAAATGCTCCAAAGGAAGAAGAGTTCTTTATAAAGGGGAGTACAAGTACCCCCTAAAAATTGTACTGATAGAAAATAGTGCAATTCTTATGCTGTAATAGATAAGATGATCATTTAAAGCATCTGTACAGCCAATTGCTTCAAGTCATGAATGCCAGGAAAATAAAATAGTAATCCAAACTGAGTGTAATGTCCATAAACAAATATGAGTAATGTTAATGTATTTCTTAACCCTTTTACCCCAAATGGACATACTGGTACGTTTCACAAGGCTCATTCCTTTACCCCCATGGACGTACCGGTACGTCCTTGCAAAAAATTACTATTTACATTTTTTTTGCATATTTTTTATAACTTTATGAGAAATATCACTCATTTTCCAAAAGAATGAGACCAACCTGACCTCTCTATGACGAAAACTAAGGCTGTTAGAGCAATTTAAAAACTATATATTGCAAAATGTACTTGAAAAAAAAAACTGCCTGGGGGTTAAGGGCTGGAAAGTTCCAAATAGCCTGGGGGTAAAAGGGTTAAAGACTAGAAGTGAGAACACTTTGTCTTTTGGGAGATTCGGATACTCTGAACACCTGAATCTCTATGAAAATTTTCTAGAAGTTGAAACACAAATAACACTAGAAGATGATGGATTATTTACATCGTTGAACAGAAATATCAAAGATTCATAGGAAGAAAACTATTTAAGATGAGCATTAAATAAAAGAAATTTTCAATCATTTTAGGGAGCTGTATGTTAGGAAAATTTTCTACCACTTGGAAACTGAAAAGTCATTAAACGAACAAGATTAAAAATGCTGATCTCAGCAAATATGTATCTTGGTGGCAGCGCTGCGACTACTTGTTGGTAATCAGCATTCTACGGCTGTACAGCAATGCACAAACTTGCGTTCAAAGTTGAGAATAATTTGACAAAGCCTACTTTATATTGCATCCACTTTAATACTGAATGAACCAAGGCTTTTTTTCTATAACGATAAATCTAAAGAAATCCACATTATGACTTCACACTAAAAAAGGGTTTATATCTTAGGATTGATAAAAATTATGAAATAAAATTAGATTTTAGACAAGGGATGTACCAAAGTTCTAGGCCTTTACTTGCGTCTACCAACTATATATATATATATATATATAATATATATATATATATATATATATATATATATATATATATATATATATATATATATATATATATATATATATATATATATATATATATATATATATATATATATATATATATATATATAAAAATGCTGCATCATAAAATGGCGATTTGCTCCTTTAAACACATACACAATTGACTTACTAATGAGTTGACGCTCAACATCATGATCACTATAATACAGTAATACCTATAACAAATATTGATATTAATATATGCATCATAAAGGGTCTCGATTACTTAGGCATTATACAATATACAGTACAGTGTATGTACTGCATATACATACAGTTTTTGACAGTACAGTCGAAGGTAGAGATGGTTTGAGCATGCACTCCCCAAGAGAGATTAAAAGTTAAAAAGTTAAAGTTGCGGGTTTTAGGTCTCCTCTGAGATGATCTACATCATTCTCCTCAGGCGACCATAAGCCAGCAGGGACTATCACTAGCCCCCTCTAACCTTCCGCCCCAGGCGCCACCCTGGGGAGTACCTCCCGGTAGAAGGTCGCACGATATCCACGTCCTGGCGGGGGACGCGAACTCGGGACCTCTGAAACAGAAGCCCACGACGCTACCAACCTAGCTATCCAAGTTTTCAACTAGGCTCCACAAGGCACTAGATGAGTTTGAAGACCTAGGCCTACATGGCTGAGGATTATAAAGCTTGAAGTAGGTGATGAATGGAGAAGTATTGACTTAAAAGCTCAAGACAGAGACGACTGGGAAAATCTAACTGAGGCCCTTTGCATCAATAGACATAGGAAATGATAATGATGATGATGATACAGACAGTACTTTGTGTTGTGCACATACAAGGAGAAAAATCACTGTTTCAAGTTGAATATCATTTCCTTGTTTATGAACAATTTTTGTAATGAGGGTTACCATGAGTATTATAAAACCTTTGAGGATATTCTCAATGAAATTAGATATGTTCCAAAAGCTAAATAAATAGTGAAATATTCACGTAATTTTTATAAGATTAACATACAGCATGGGATGATTATCAACCTTCTGCTGTTCACAAAACATTTTCTTTACTAATCAGTAATGTAATGTACAAGAGGTTTTGTTCCTATGCACTGTAATTGGAAGACTTACCAACTTAACTTTTGTTAGAATATGCGCACTGAAAGGAGAATCACCCAAAAATGTTTTGAACTGGAATACATAATGTAAAGGTTTCGGGTTCCTGTTCCAGTTTCATCAGAATAGATGCTTACCAGAACGTTAGCTGGACAAGCCCAAATCTGCCCCAGTGTGGTGCCCAACCAAAGCAGTGGCCTTCCCAGTAAACAGCTTAAACTCACGGTCCCGGGGCGGGGGTTGATCGGCCACCATGTGAATGCTAGGAAAACACATTACCACTGTACTAGCTTTGAAGCATCTTTGTTAGCTACTAACATGGGATAAAACAACTTTTGAAAATCTGCCAAATGAAGGAGTTTAAGGGCCCTGATTGGAAGCTCAAACAAATGACATGTAAAAGTCTCAAACAACAGGATAAAACCAGCTTGGTCAATTTTATTTCTGTCGTGGACCAGTCCTGTTCTGAACAGTCTTGCCTTCTCAAAAATCTAATGGGGGAATAAATTTTTAAAAATTCCAAATCACATCATATATCGCACATACATTAATGATTCACTTTAACTGCTCAGTGTACTTATGCTGCAATATACTAATTAACACAAGACATTACATCACGGATGAAGAAAGCAGACAAACTGTCGCAACATGTTCCTTAATTCAAGTTCTGAAATATTATCATACGATGTTTATCAAATGAACCTAAACACATCTTACATTATAAAATATATACATAATTGTAAATAATATGAGATTACCATCATGCCTGTATTTCTCTCTTGCTTGTGATTTAGGTTTTAAGGCAAGTGGTTATTTTTGCACAGTATATCATAGTCTGTGTATGAAGGTTTCTGCATGTCATGTGAAGTGAATAGACTATAGATAGTTTATGTCATTACAGTGTTTTACTTACAATAATTTTACTGTGGACAAAGTCACCTATGAGTATCATGTAACAGCTTGTCTCGGGGGAGAATTCCGCACTTTACCAATTTACCAACAGGCAGCGTTTATGTAAGTGAAACGAAATGGAGTCATTTGGTACAGCAAGTAAATGATTCAATGACTTGATAAAATATGGACATATTAACCCTTTTACCCCCAAAGGACGTACTGGTATGTTTCACAAAACTCATCCCTTTCCCCCATGGACGTACCGGTAAGTCCTTGCAAAAAAATGCTATAGAATTTTTTTTTTCATATTTCCAAGAGAATGAGACCAACCTGACCTCTCTATGACAAAAATTAAGGCTTTTAGAGCAATTAAAAAAAAATATACTGCAAAATGTGCTGGGGAAAAAATAACCCCTTGGGGGTTAAGAGTTGGAAATTTCCAAAGAGCCTGAGGGTAAAAGGGTTAAGTAAGACATGAAGGATTAGTAATGGTTGTTTGGATGTCGAATGTTACTTAGAATTGCCAGAATTTCAACAAAAGGAACAAGCGGAGGGGGATACAGCTGCGATCCATCTTGTATACAAGAGGAGAACTATAAGCTTAATTTCCGAACTATTACCTCTCCAGGAAGGTTTTGCTCGTCTTAGCTGTTACGTTCATCTGTTATTTTATGTTCGGGTAATACTTTGTTCTTTGATTTAGAAGTGCTTTCCTGTCTTTGGGTTTCACACAAGGCATTTCAATCTGACCTGCTTTTACTTCATTTACATTCAGTTAATGAGAAATAATGGTGACTTATGACTTTCAGTGGACAGATAACCTTGTAATATCGATGAATAAATCTCTCATTCCTGATAAGCATCAAACACCAATTATTCTATCGTAAAACGAGATGGGGATCATCATAGATTTTCTTAACCAGTCTATGTGCACTTCTCAAATCAAAATACACTGTTTTACTAAGTCTTCCTTAATGATGTATGGAGCAGGGTGGTGTCCAAATGATAGAAATATTTGATTTTACAGTTAATTTTTGATCATTTATTCATTTGGATTGTGTATCTTTGATAAGTACTTTTCTGGAATTTGCCTTGCATCTCAATCAACAACATACACATTACCTAATCTACATAAAAAAAGTCTTAATATTGCCAAAGAAAGAGGGATAGAGTAATATGGTTGATTGTTTTGTAATATATACTATAGTTTTCTGCCTGCAGTATGTACTATACTGCAGAAGTACTGGCTACTGTATAAGCATATACTGTAGTTCAGCCGGCATGTTGCCGGCTAGGCTAGTATCTGGCGGTACCGGTCCAGCCGGCTAGGTTAATACCTGACGGCACCAGCCGACAGAGAGAGAGAAAGCATGGAGCGAAGGGCTAACTTATTAATGTAGTTTAGCACGATAAATAAGGGTGTAAGTATTATTATTCCTACTGCCTTCCTCCAGAATGAGGGTTCAAATGGAAGGGGGGAATGAATCATTGTAGCTTCCATCCAGCCACAAGATCTGCTGCCGGCTACTGCCGGTTTCAGTGATGTGGATGGCAGTCCAAGGGAGGACTGAAGAACATTCAAAGACAATGGGTCTCCCACCGGCAGCTGTCATGGCCGGCACAACCTTTCCCGGGGCCTCGTCCGTAGGGGAAAGTCGGAGCAGCTATCAAGCCACCTATGTAGGAGCCCGGCTGGCGCCCCGTTCTACCCAGCAAGCGGGGAGATTGTAGGACACCGGCCACAGACATGCGATGGCTAGGCTATCGCTAAAGGACAGAGAGGGGCAGAGAAAGGGTCTTGTATATTGTGTCGGGAGAAGGCGGCAGGATTGCCGGCCATTTCCAAACACAATTTGAAACCTTAGTTTCCATATCGGCGCCATCCTGGGCGGCAGAAGAATGTCGATTCTTCACCCCAGGGTCTGCCGAAACAAGACTTGTCTTCTAGACCGCAAGGGAGAAGGTGGCGGCATTGTACTACCTCTTCAGATGCGGACTAGGGAAGCTAGGCTTCCTATATCTACAGCTGTAAGCCAGCAGGGGAGTGACTACTCACCCGGCAGCCAAGCCGTCTGCATAAAGACTGAATACTCTGAGTTACTGTCATAAAACCAAGCCGGGATACTCACCGGCAAGGGGGAGAAGACAGAAAACACTAGCCTAGTCAAACCGGAGTGTACCACTCTATGGCAAGACCAAGATAGGATTGTCGCTTAATGGCGGCACTCAAGAGGGAAGGAGGATTTACACTTAAATCTCCGAAGGAGACGAGTATCGAATTATATAATTAATTCAAGGAGATATACTATCTCCTGTTGAACTGATAAGGTGATATGCGAGGGTAAACAGGGATAATGTATGAAAGTATACTAAAGCGTGTAGGCTAGGTTAGCCTAGCACAGGGCGAGATCTCGGTTACTTATATCACTGAGACTCTAACGTATACGATTGGCACATTTAGGAAGAGGAAAATTATTTGCATGATCTTATCTTCACTAGTATAATTTTTGCCTAAATAGCTATACTGTACAGTAATTCATTAAAGCTAAATACCAGGAATGTCACTCTGCTGACTAAATAAAGCATGCATGACGAACGAAAGCGTCCAAAATGGCACCTCCGGTGACCGGCTATGCTTCAATAAACACATTGAAATTATGCTAATTTTACTGTGAGAAGGGAGCTAAAAATTATACACAGTAAAGATTAAATACTCAACTTTCCAGAGGCAGAAGAGGCTGGAGAATGCATAATAAATCCTCGACAATAGCGATCCAGAATACTAGATAAGCAGGGAGAAACACCGTGCGAGAGCGCTACTGAAATAGGAATAAGCGCCATCTTGGAGCCCTGTAATAGTAGGGGAGGAAGGGTAACCTTGATAATGGCTCCACTTCAATTTCACCGCTCTTTCCCCTCAGAGCGATAACTCTATTCGGGTGAAGATTGCCAAGTGTCGTATCAAGATATACGTCCCCTGATATTATGCGATATCCTTAAGAAAAATTTTAAGGATACTCACGCCAGGAGTTAGAATTCTGGAGACCTATGGTCAATTCTCTGGGAGTATCACTGTAGCCAAATATCCCTTAGAAAGCTGTCTATAGGAAGCTTCCATCAGGACGACATGGCTTAAGCCCAAAAATAATAATGTACAGCATGGTTAAAAATGGTTGATCATGAGAACCTTCTTTAGCAAGTACTTCAAAACTCATAGTTTTAGTAATCAACTTGGATGCAGAAGCTTGAATGTCCGACATATTGCGCAGAAAAGCACTCAAAAACACCGAAATCACAGAACAAAGGAATGTGCGTGTAAACAGCAGAGATGCTATGAAAGGAGTGAAGATGTTGGTGTGGGTGGAGGTAGTGGTAGCAGCAGTCAGTAGTGGATGTGGAACGGCACCTCGTAGTAACGGGGATATTTGAAGAGGAGATATCTAAATGGCACGAGACCTCTGATAGTGGTTTACACGCCCCAGTTCTATACCGACACCTAATATAGGTGAGCGAGCTGGGTTCATCCCTGGCATTCCTATGCAACTTTTTTCTCTGGTAATATATAGCAGTTAAATACCTTAGAAATGATGCTAAAGGAGCATTTCACGGAGCGGCACAGGTTGAGCCCAGAAATAATAATGTACAGCATAGTTAAAAATGGTTGATCATGAGAACCTTCTTTAGCAAGTGGAGGGATACAGTATAAGAATCTGGTCTACCAACTAGATACGGAGATGAAGATTTATAGATTGATCCTTCATCTGAGACTGTCACAGTTCTATTCAAAATGGGATTCAAACGTCGTCTCTCTAATGCTTTAAAAGAACTATCTTAAAATATTTTTCCCTTCCACGGCAATTATACGATATTTTGTCAATGAAATACGTATCAAGAAGTTGATTACAATTACTTACTACATCAGAGGAGCGATGAACCGACCTGAAAGTTTTAGTTATCTGAAAGATGGCGTAATTGTTCAGTTCGGTCGATGTTATAGATTGCCTGAATCTTCTGGCCAGACAAATGAATCATACGATATATACGATATGACACACCATTTATATATGAATTAAAGGCAGTTTACAAGCACTTATCACTGAACAGAGGGATATTAGGATCGAGAATACCAGCTCGGTTATCTGCCTCGAGATCTACTGGTTGAATAGAGCAAACTAGATTTTGGTAAAGCAATTGTTTGCACAACTGATGGAATGAAATAAATATAGAATACGAGACCTAAAAGAGAGGATTTTATCTCTATAACGTAATTTGCAGTGTAGCATCAGAGGCATCTACTATCGCCTTTGTTTACTTTTCTTTGGAGAGTCCTTGATCGTGACCATAGTTGGATCAGGACCACTAGTGCTCAATTTATCACAGAAGTACTTGGTCTCATTTCTTGAAAGGACGGGAATTCTTCACTTTGCCGGAAAAATCTTTCCTCTCTCGTCTGGGTCATGAAGAATGAGATGAAGCAATAGACCCAGAACAAGGAGAATTCTGATCAAAATGAGTGCGAGACTCATGGGTATAATGTGAGGGAGAAGGGAGAAAGATTTTCTTCTCCTCTGAGCTAAAAGCCTGTGGGAAAGTAAAGGATTGATATGGTGTATCACACCCAGAATGTCAGTATCTCTTTGCCATATAATATGGCGAGGAGTCTGACCTTGGTCTCTTGGGTAGAGGACCATCATGAAAATCCATTGTCGGCTTGACGTGAGGAAATGCGGGTATGGGTCTGTTGCCCGTTTCCTCTGAAAACCCTGAGCTTGTCTGGACCTAGGTTTAAAATCACTCGTAGCTACTTTAACTGATCTAGGGACAAGCAGTAGAAGTTAACTTACTATTTCCATTTCTAAATGGACTTGAAAAGGTATAGGCTGGTCTCGTAGAGGATGAAAAACTCATTCCAGTAACGTCAATAGTACAAGTTGTTGCTTGTGAGATGCGAGCAAGAAGGGATGGTAATGCATTCAGCTGATGCATTGGCTTGATGATGCTTGACAAAGGCAGCACTTATCTATTTGTGTGTTCCCTGACTGATGTGTATAAAAATTACCCTTACTTGCATTTGAAAGCAAATGTAGGACTCGTTTATGAGCCTTTGGATGCAGAGCTAACACTGCACTTGCACTAATACAATACGACCAGGTCTGTAATTCCTAAAAAATCTAAAATAAAAAAGATGCAGTAGTCTCCCTTGGAGAGAAGCTGGTTGCTTCCTTTTGAGGGGATGACATACTTTAAGACCTCTAGGAGTAAAAGGAAGGTCGGAATCACCTTGAGTCCTGATAAGAGAATAGTAAGCCTCTTCTAACAAAGCTGCTTCTGTACCTAGTGAAATAGTCTGCTCTGTCACCTCTCAGTGTGGTGCTCGCTTAGGTGTACATTTAGGTGATACAGAAGGTATACTTTTAGAATTCTCACCAGTAAGTGTTCCTGAATCATGGAGGAAAGAACTCCCTGATCTGTAAAATCGGAAATAAAAATATGCTCCGTGTTAATCATACTTGTAGGGGAAGATGGCGACCTTTTTAAGTTCATATAAGTTGGTGATACCAAAGTAATATGTACTGTAACTTCTCTTGTTCTGGTTGTAAAAGAGCTGAAGACAAAGGATCTAAATCACTGTGTAAGATCTCGGGTTCACTAATTAAAATAGGTGATGACACATCAAAATCATGCACAAAATGGCTGTCTCCTTGAGGTATCAGATTTTCAGGACACTCTGATAAGGATGGATCTGAAAGAGAAATGTCAAGATCAGGAAAGAAAGCGTCTGCTTCTTGCTTTCAGCAGAGGAAGAAGCAGAAAGGGAGGGATCCTTGTTAGCTATCTTCTGACGCCTATTATATTTCTCCCATTGAAAGTGCGGCCAATCCCTGCAAAATCCAAACATAGAGGTAAAGGAGCATTGCTTACCACGATAACCAAGACACAAAGAATGGAGATCTACCTCCCATTCGGCTCATGTAGGCACCACAAGGACTACTGTACTTCAAAGACTGGGCCAGGTTCCATATTCACTTGAGAAACACTCTTAATCACAAAGGCAGTGAGTAGAGAAAAAGCTAAAAGCACTAAGCGTAACGTAGCCTGAACAGTGGTTGAGCAGCACGTCTAACTGGAACGATGTCTAGGAGTTAATTGGTGCAAGTCATGCTAACCCAGTGCGGACGGGATACTGGCAACAATACAATGTTACCAGAATCCCAAGATTTCCTAAATTCTGGTCGTAGCCAAACTACAATGGAGTAAACCCCATTTAAACGATGATGGTTTATAACTCGCGTAAGAACAAATACAGTTTTCACTACATACCATTTCCTGGTCTTAGCACAGTCTAAGGAGTTTTGCTAGGTACAATTTTTTTTTACCCATACTAGGAAGTCTGTAAAACTAACTTTCTTTGAGATTGGTTTCACACCAAAACAAGAAATATCCTAAAATATAATTATGTCCACTCTAATTTGAATAAATTTACTGAAATTCTTCCGAAAGTGTTAGATAGGATGTCCTTTCATGATTTCATGTTTTCATATTATCAAAACTACACCGCGATTAAAAGATTTATGGATATCCAACATTTAAATATTATATTATCATTACTAAGAGATCTTTTGATACAAACGACATATAAAATATTTATTTTTACAAAGGAAAATTGGGGCTTTACAGTCTATCATAAAACAGAAAACCTTGATTTGCAGGGGAACGTAACCAAAAAAAGCAGGATACTGTAATTTCGAATCAATTCTGTAAAATAATGAATTTACTTAACAAATACTAAAAAATGGCTCTTTCTACTAAGCAAAATTAAAGCAGCAATTGAGAGTACCTCAGAGAGAGGCTGTGAAAAAACACCCAAAGTGTTCGTACTAGCTTATACAATTTAAAAAGTAGGAATCATTTAATTATCCCAGTTAATAATCTTTAAGGAAGAAAATTAACTATAATTATAAGGTGAAAGTTACCAGATTTTACCATGAGATTTTGGAGAAGAACCTCGACTAAAATTATTTAAGATAATCTGCTTTCTGTAATTCCCCAAAAACATCACCGATAAACCAAGGTCCTTTCCTCTCTTTCAGGCGACTTGTTCGACATGCTTTTGCCAATGCTGAGTATCTACCAGGAGTACGTGAGGAACCACCACTACAGTCTGCAGGTCTTGGCTGAATGCAAACAGAACCAGCACTTCGGAGCATTCCTGAATCGACTGGAGAACAAGCCTAGCCTCCAGGGAAGGACGCTGGAGACGTTCCTTACCTACCCTATGCATCAGGTAAAACTAGGGTTAAATTTGCTATGATGACCATCATGATTATTAAATGGATGAATGGGTAGTCTTTTGGTCTTATAGTGCGCGTTAAGCAGAATATAGTGTGTTAAACAAAATATACTGTGCATCCGTCAAATCTTATTGAAGTGCATTACTGTTTCTATTTGCATTCCTGGTTGGACATTTTAACAGAGAAAATTCAAAAAGCAGTTTTTCTATTTCAGGTACCTCGTTACATCATCACCTTGCACGAGCTTCTGGCCCACACTCCCCACAACCATGTGGAAAGAAAGAGCTTGGACCACGCCAGACTAGAGCTAGAAGATCTCTCGAGGCAAATGCATGATGAAGTGAGTATTCATTTACACTTGGACATAGTTTGTAGAAGCTGAAGTATCTCATAAAAGTTATCGTATGAAAGATAGCTTCAATTCCTTCTTTGTCTTACTTGGCTTTTGAGTCATGAGATGTGAAAGCAGTTGTAGCTTGTTAATATTGAAATTCATCGCAGGAAATATGGAAGCAGGATAAAATTGATCTTGTTCTTATTAAATTTTTCATTGTTTTTAATACCTTTTATTTTAGAGAGGATGGAACCACATTAAATTTAAACTTTTTTCTAACAACACCTTTTCCTATTTTCTGTGTCTCTTAACAACATAAGATCAACACAGTAAGGCCTTCAAATCCTTTTAAAAAATTCTATATTACAAAATAAAATCTCAATCTCTCTCTCTCTCTCTCTCTCTCTCTCTCTCTCTCTCTCTCTCTCTCTCAGCACTTATAAGAAAATGCCCTTCATACATATTTCCACTATCCATTCTTCTCTCGTGTTTTAGGTCAGCGAAACCGAGAACATCCGGAAGAACCTGGCCATCGAGCGCATGATCGTGGAGGGCTGCGACATCCTGTTGGACGTCAACCAGATGTTCGTGAGGCAGGGTAAGAAACCAGCAGCTTCGGCTGCCCTTAGTTCATGCTTTCCTAAAGAGGCCGTGCCTTCCTTCCCGCGTAGGTCTATTGATTTCCCTCGCAAAACCACCGACCTTTTCACGAGTGAAGATGGCGAAGAGGTCAGTGGCACACCCCGATCACAGAGGTCCCACTCAACTGTATCTTATATGACTAAGGAGCAACAGATTGCTGCCTTCGGGAATCGTCGGCGCCTCTCGTCCCTTCGACAGAATTCCCTCGGCAGTGCCACACCGGCCCTGATAGCAGCAGCAGCAGCTGCAGGCTGCTCTGCAGGGGCGTCCATGGTTCGTCACGCCTTAAGTTTGGGAGCCTCCCCTCTCTCCCCGCCACATCACGACACTGGGAGGAGGGCGTCCGACATTCCAAGACTGCGGAAGAAGAGTGTCCGCATCTCAGATGATTCCTTCGATGAGTGCGAGGAACTGGCAGCGTCGGGGAATATTATCCCCCAGCCACAAACTAACGAAGAGCCTATGGCAAATTTATCTTCCTCGGGCAATACGCCTCTAAATTCATCTCCCGAGGATAACGGAGACATCATTCTGCCTGGGATCACCTTGCAGGAGGAGTGCTTTTCTATAGACTCATTAGAAATGAAACAGAATTCGACATCTTGAGGGTAGGACCTTGAAGTCACTCGATTGACGACGCTAACCAGCTCACTTAGTGGCTGACAAAATGTCCAACAGCAGGAAGTCCCAATGAAATATCATTGTGTCCTTGCTTATGGTGAATGTCACGTGTCACTGTTAGTGACAGCATTATTTTGAAGTATTCATAATCCCAACAGAGAGTTAACCACCAAGGAGTCGCAAGTTTCATCACTGCTAAGGATTACGATAATTTTCAGTATTTTCTCATCGTCATCTAGTTGGTTTACATTTTAGATTTATAATCTCACATCATTTCTAAGATAGCCGTGTTTGTCAAAGATAGAGAAGGGCATTATGATCTCATTACTTAGAATATATCTTAATAATGATCTTTTTCCTTAACATGACCTTCCTACTCAAGAGGCAAACAATTTTTCTTTATATTGTTCTATTCATATATGTATATCTGCTTTTTCTCTTCCTATGTATACATATACACACAGACAAACATACAACAATATATGAATCTGAAATCTATACATGCTAACAATACTCAAAATCAGGCAGATTTGAACGATTATAAATGTCAGTCACCAAAAATTGTCTACTGACCACTGAGACTACTTAGGAACTGTAGTTGATTCCCTTGAGTACTTGAAAAAGAACAAAATATTTAATTACTGTACTTTAATTTTTGCCCATCATGAGGCCCATCTTCAGGTGAAATTTTAATAGAAATCCAAGTGACAAACTGCAAAATGATAGCATAATTTAAACACCTATTTTTCAAACACATTAAGAAAAGTGTTTTTCTGAAACCAGATTATCATCAAAGGACGACAGAAGTCGTTGAAAGGTATCCAATGTCCTCAACTAACACGAATATCTTGGATTTAGGCCGAAATTGCTCCATCTGAAACATTGGGCACTTTCAATTTTATTATCATTATTACTACTAGTTCAGCCTTAACATAGAAAATTATGGTAATACAATCGTCAGGGCAGAAATTTTCCGCTTTTATGCATATTATGCATTATCCTAGAGTGTGACCATGGTACCTTCCTTTTGCTTATAGGGGGCCCGGTAGTAAAAGACAGTGGTGCTTCAAGAACGAAAGCAATCTAAATGTGGAGTTCTTCACCTGGAAATTATTAACCCTTTTACCCCCAATGGACATACTGGTACGTTTCACAAAACTCATCCCTTTACCCCCATGGACGTACTGGTATGTCCTTGCAAAAAAACTGCTATTTAAATTTTTTCTGCATATTTTTGATAACTTTATGAGAAACTTCAGGCATTTTCCAAAAGAATAAGACCAACCTGACCTCTCTATGACGAAAATTAAGGCTGTTAGAGCAATTTAAAAACTATATATTGCAAAATGTGCTTGAAAAAAAACCGCCTGGGGGTTAAGGGTTGGAAAGTTCCAAATAGCCTGGGGGTAAAAGGGTTAAATTACCCCACGAATAAAAGGTAGAAACTATATATGAAAGAATTTTGTATTTCATCATATTGACAGATCACCTTTCTACTTCAAATTATCTTCATCCTTCTCACAAGCCAGACTGCATCCATAGCTGGAAAGGCAGAATGCTAAAAGCTCAGGGGCCCTAATAAAAACATCAACCCAATAAAAAAGTAAAGAACATGTAATAAAAGAGCAATGATAAAAAATATACAATAAATAATTATGATAAAGTTACACTACAGAACTTAACCCTTTTACCCCCAAAGAACGTACTGCTACATTTCACAAAACTCATCCCTTTACCCCCATGGACATACCGGTAAGTCCTTGCAAAAAACTGCTATTTACATTTTGTTTTGCATATTTTTGATAATTTTTTAAGAAACTTCGGCCATTTACCAAGAGAATGAGACCAACCTGACCTCTCTATGAAAAAAATTAAGGCTGTTAGAGCAATTTAAAAAAATATATACTGCAAAATGTGCTTGAAAAAAAAACAACCCCTGGGGGTTAAGGGTTGGAAAGTTCCAAATAGCCTAGGGGTAAAAGGGTTAACTTATGCCAGCATGCTCAACTAAAAAGTGCTTGAAACCAGTGTTTCCTGAAGTTGTAATGCTTCAACTGCTTTACAACAAAGATCATTCCTTAATTTGGTCACAGGCATAATGAAATTCCTATAATAATGTTAAATATCGAGCCTATCAAAACAAGACTAGACTATTAGAATTAACTGCTTTACCTTGTAATACGTGATAGATAGTATAGTCTGGCAAACTCTGAATGCAAATGATGGTTAATACAGTACTGTATCATGAAAAAAACCTTTGCCAGCATGAAAATTAAGTGCTGGTGCCAGAGATTAACCCTTTTACCCCCAAAGGACATACTGGTACGTTTCACAAAACTCATCCCTTTACCCCCATGGACGTACCGGTACATCCTTGCAAAAAGCTGCTATTTATATTTTTTTTTTTTGCATATTTTTGATAATTTTTTGAGAAACTTCAGGCATTTTCCAAGAGAATGAGATCAACCTGACCTCTCTTTGACGAAAATTAAGGCTGTTAGAGCAATTTAGAAAAAAATATACTGCAAAATGTGCTTGGAAAGAAAAAAAACCCTGGGGGTTAAGGGTTAGAAATTTCCAAATAGCCTGGGGGTAAAAGGGTTAATATTATGATAAAGGATAAGGAATCTAATACCCATAAGTTGGTTTGCATTTTATAATGCATCAGGTGCTTAAGACCAACCTGGAGAATAATCATGTACTCATAACAGGGCTAAATAAAAGGACGATAACCTTACCCCAAGATAAAGAGGGCTTCAAAGACCTTGAAATGCATCAACATCCTTTGTGCCAGAGACTGAACATGTAGGATCAGCACCCAAGCACCATCTTGAAAGAAAGACTGGATTCAAATTCAAGAAATATTTGAAAGTAAGAAAATTAAATTTGTTGATGGGAAAATAACTTACATCCACTTGTTACGAACTTGATCTGCTATCGTGATGGAAAGGGTTCGATTTCCCGCCTGTGCTAAGCACAAATATATATTTGAAACTTTCAGACCAAAAATAATGCTGCAAAAGTGAATGCTGATGCCATTTATAAATATTTCAGGGACAAACTTTGTCACGATCCACATAAAAATATAATGATCTGATCTAGTCCCCATTCCCGTTCTCTGTTTAATTGGTCCACGTACTGCTCCTACAATTACCATAAGCTTTTCCTTGGGTCTTTTATTAGCTATGTAAAAGATAATTTGGAAGGAGAAAACAATATTGCAAACTCACCAAAAGTGTCAATACTTAGTTTTCTAAAAACCAACACAAACTGTAAGTGTAACAATTCTATACCAATCATCATCTCCTCCCACGCCTATTGACGCAAAGGGCCTCGGTTAGATTTCGGCAGATGTCTCTATCTCTATTCATCATCGCCTACTTCACGCTTCATAGTCCTCAGCCAAGTAGGCCTGGGTTTTCCAACTCTTCTAGTGTCTTGTGAAGCCCAATTGAAAGTTTGGTGAAATAATCTTTCTTGGTAATTTCCTAAATTTCTCTAACGCCACATACATTTTTTTTCCATTACAACAGGAATTTCGTAACTTCAGCATAGACTTATAGCATTTTCTTTGAGGAAAACATGAACTTAAGTTTTTACTTCAGTTAATTTTCTTAATGAATACTACAAGCAAATCTTCCTATATTCCAACCCAGACAAAACACGAGGTATGTACTTTCCATCTTAAAAACTACCAGGCAAAAAGGGAGTTGAACATCTCATGGAAAGATAAGAAACTGATGAATGAAAGCTTCCCTGTCTTTTTAAGCATCATTTTCAGAAGCAGCAGGAATTACTACAGGAAAAGGTAATTGCAGCAAAGGCTGAAAATGATGTATTGAGAGAGCTAGCCCCTGACCAGAACGTAAGGGGGCTGGACTGTGTCGGGGGTGACCTTCGATCTAGGGGATTGGCCGGTGGTGAGGCGTGGGACAGGAGTGGATGGAGGGAGCTGACCAGAAACATCGACCCCACATAGAAGTGGGAAAAGATGTGGACAAAGAAGAAGTAAAGAAAGTAAAGCAGAAGGTAGCTACTAGTAATAAGGAAAATAGCTCTGGCATAACTCATCCACTTCTGAATACTGCTCACCAGTCTGGGAAAGGTCAGGTCATTCCCATAAAGTCAATTCCAAACTCAATCAAGCATGTCACATAATTATTGGTACCTTAAGACCAACACCCATTCCAGTACTTTATAGACTGGTAGGCATTGCACCACCAAACATCCATAGAGCCCATTCAAAGACCCAGAAATATAAACAAGACATTGATGAAAGGCACCCGCTCTATGATAACTGGGTGGTTAGACAAAGATTGAAATCATGCAAGAGCTTCATAATAACCATTATTCTCGACGCCATGAAGTCAGTAACTTACAGCCTAGAACACTGGAGAAAAACAGACCAGTGAGTTTCCTTACCATGGAACAGACCTTTGTAGAAAGGACTGGGTTACTCTTAACCGAGCAAGAGCTAGAATTGGAAGGACTGGAGACAATCTTCCTAAGTGGGTTCTTGGCCCCACTTCCGAGTGCCCATCCAGACAATAGACCACATACTTCATGGATGCGAACATAGGGTAATCTGTACAGATTTGAACCTCTACGAATGTAATCAGGCTGCTTTGAAGTGGATACAATATTGCCACGACAAGATATGATAATGAAGGCTACTTACAATCATTTCTACTTGCCTTATCTTATTGGAAACACCTTCAATATAATTTATGCTTTTAAGTTTCATAAGGTCCAAGACATCTGATAAGGATCATATTCCAACATTGTGATTTGTGCTTTTATATTTTTTTTCCTCTTGGGTATTACATTAATTATTATATCAAACCTTCCTCCTGTAGATATACAGTTTGGTTAGTCCCAAAGAAAATAAAATCACTCAGCCATACTCATTGAAATAGCTTTTATTTGCAAAAATTTCAAGTTTTCATACTATATATTCAATACATTTCTTCTCTTGGATCTTTGATCTGTAGTGCAGAATTCATTCTATATTCCAACACTAAAGTAGTAAACATATCTAACCTTTCATTTCTTCAACTATTTACTTAAATCTTGAAGATTAGCAACCAGTTTTCTTGACCAAGTCTGCCCTCTAGCTTGTCTTTACACAAATCTATTGCCTCTTTACATGTTAAAGTTGCGACTATGGTTATTAATTCGACAGGCGCAGGCAGGATCAGACTGAAGATTCAGTTTGAAGTCAACTGATTCTAAAGAAACTTTTCTCACAGGCAGCTGAAGACGCTGACTGGAACGGTCTCATTGGAATCAGTGTTTTTCAAATCTAAAGCTTTAGCCCACTCCTGCCTGACCTAATAATAATATGGAACCCATTACTAGGTTTCATCTTTCATTGAAATTTCCCCTACCTCTTCCGGCTCAAAGCATCCTTTACTGATCTCAAGTCAGATACTATCATAAAATATCACTAAAAAAAATGAAGTAGTTGCATAACTGTACATTTGAGTCAAGCAGTTTGTAGTTGATCTTTTGCGTCCTCAAACACTCCTCATCAATTATGTTTCGCTTAAGATAAAATTTTGGACAACCTATAGTCCATTTCTTTTAGCGAGGCAAATTTGCACCGAGTCGCAGCGGTGCCCTTTTAGCTCGGAAAAGTTTCCTGATCGCTAATTGGTTAGAATTATCTTGTCCAACCAATCAGCGATCAGGAAACTTTTCCGAGCTAAAAGGGCACCGCTGCGAGTCGGTGCAAATATGCCTCGCTAAAAGAAATGGACTATAGATGCTGATGTGTTTGAGAGCCATACTGTACTAGTTTTGAACCTTTTTATCAGATATATCTAGGGTATTTGCCTTTCATTAAATTCAGTACAATACCTTATATCATTTCTTGAAACTTTTTTTTTTCAGGTGAATACTAATCACACAATGTAATGCCTGTAGAAAAAAGATAACATGAGTGTAGATTGCAATTATTGCAGGTCATATCATACATCCAGTGCTCTTTAATTTCTGAAAAGTCACGGAAGTTATATCGTTAGCATAGCAGCCTTTGATAAGGAAATTTGCTTCCTTGTAGAATGCATTTATAGAAAAAAACATTATAGGCAAATGTAATTTTTTAGGGCGCCTTGAAAGTGGAAATCACGTCGTTAAAATTACTTCAATGATGCTTTGGACTTGGCTGACCGTGAGACATGTATCTTACAGCTTCCAAACATGAATGTTGACATACCCATGCTTGCCTACTTTCACAAACAGTTTAAAGGTGCAACAAAGGTAGTTTGTTATTCTGGTGTTCCCCAAAGTGATATTTTCTGAAATTCATTGCAGTAATCGAAATCTTTATCAGCGTGATTTACTTTAAAAAAATAAGATAGCACTGTACATTATACCAAACATAAAATGTGTATCTTACGGATGATATTTCTTTCTCCGATGTAAAATTACATAACAGTCAACTTTAGCAGAGACGTTGAGCAGATAATTTGACCAACTAAACTATTCAACCTAATGTCCTAGTATCAGAAGGGCGGACAAGCAAGTGGTACGTTGGCGAAGAAGTTGAGAGTTTGCTCGTTCTATATTAAGCACATCTTATTTTACGTTCAAATGTAAAATGCATTCACATTCGGCCAATGGAATGTAAACTGTTACACCAGTTGATGATTCCAAACATCAACCTAATTTATAAAATTTTCTCACATTAACTTTACATTCTTAAAAACAATCTGAAACTGAATACGATAAATTAATCTCACCACTAATGATATACTCTAATGTCAGATTGGAGGAGGACCAAATTCGTTGTGAAAAACAGCATTTATTCAGCATAATTTTCTGAGACGGGAACTCCGAAATCTTGATTGACAAAGTGCGTGCCTGATACGTTGGAAACCTTTCCGATTTATTGGCAGCAGACGCTGGATAATTGGAACTTTTGACAATCCGTTAGAGATCTTTTTAATAGATGTCTAGAGCGCTGTTTAGCCATGCTATTCTTCATCCTTGACTTGAGATATCACTTATAGGAGCCTTTTGTTTTTAATTTGGAGGCTTTTTAGGCAACTTATGTGGGTATTTTAGGCAATCTATGTTGCCTTTAGGTAATTATGTAGACTTTTAGGCAAATCTGATTGGTTACTTAGTATATATGGTCACTTCTGTTGGCTGATGCGATGCCATAGGCAAACAGCAATGTATCTAGAGAGGTCCGAGTGCCAGTGAATTGAATAAGTATTATCCATCAGCTATTATATAACCCTCAACACAACCTAAATTCATTTTATGATTCATTGCTATTTTTGATAGATGGTAATGAAAAAATACACCAACTTGTGATTCGTTATCTTCATGTTAAAAATCTGCGTAAACGAGACAGTGTCTTGCGAGGATCTTGAAGGAAATTTGGTTGTACATTAGAACAAAACACCATTACTCAAACAATGTAATTAGTAAACTGCTGTCAGCATACATATGTATATACAGTACAGTACACTGCATTTATTTCCCCCATATGACTCTTTTCCTTGGAGTTAGTACCAAAAAACGGATTTTGAGCGACGCGAAAAATCTATTTTTGGGTGAGATCGCCATGTCGTCCTGATGGAAGTTCCTAAGGTAGCTTCTAAAGGATATATAATATATCCTTTAGAAGCTACCTTAGGAACTTCCATCAGGACGACATGGCTTGAGCCCAAAAAAGTTCAATCTTCTGGTATTTCAGAAAGTCCTTAAGGGTGAGTTTTTACGCTCATGCCCTTTGGCCTTTTCCTTGACCCCAGCAAGTGCCAATACCCATTAATAGCGGAGTCAAATTGAGAGCAATCGTCTGGGATTGAACGCAATCCTAGAAATGTACTATCAATCCTGTGTAGAGTGTGAACTCTGGTCCACAAAGTGAGTCTCTTAACACATAACTCATAGGACCTACTTTCCCTGTTGGAGCCCTTGGGCTTATAGCATCTTGCTTTTCCAACTAGGGTTGTAGCTTAGCAAGCAATAATAACAATATTAATAATAATAGTAAAAATAATAATAATAATAATAATAATAATAATAATAATAATAATAATAATAATAATAATAACAATAATAATAATAAATGAAAGAAAACTGAAGTGAGTCCGAAACAATGTCTGATCCTAACCATTTTAATTTCTATTATGACACTATAAAGGCCTAGTAAAATGGAAATAATTAACATTATTACATAAAAATATCAGCAACGAACACACTAATACACAAACAAAACAGCTGATACCTCTAAAAAAGTCAAGAGAGACTTCCTAGCTATTTATAAATATAGTTTCCTGATATATTACTTAAACATTCTACATGAAGGGAATTATAAAAATGTGGCCCCATATCAGAAATAGCTGAAATTCCCATGTAGCAGATACTTATAATCATTGGAACAATGCGTGAAATACCGAAATAAGGCAGAAGTACTGCAGTGGAAAAAATAAAAGATCTTCAACTGCTTTCCTTTTTCTTTTATCTGTCATAATGACAGATGCATTTATCTCGTATACTAACAGAGCGGAGAGGTTCTTTTCTGTTTCATTTGTTTGATTTTGGGTACACCCCAAAATTGGGGGAAGTGCCTTGGTATATGACAGATGCATTTATCTCGTATACTAACAGAGAGGAGAGGTCCCCATTTTTGCTTCATTTGTTTGATGTCGGCTACCCCCGAAAATTGGGGGAAGTGCCTTGGTATATGTATGTATGATATACTAACAGATGGAAGCACATTACTTGAATAAAAAACACCATGCCTGGTCTGTTGATCTTTAGTATTAAAATCAACAATTATATGCGTTTGTATATTTAAATATAGCATGAGCTTTCTTCAGCTGAAGAGGCACTGAAAAAGGGCGAAAGCTCCTCTTATCTTTAAATATACAAACGCACATAATTGCAGATGGAAGCACTAAAGCAAAAGCAGTATACATAATATCCACCATTAACCCTTTTACCCGAAAAGGACGTACTGGTACGTTTCACAAAAGCCACACCTTTACCCCCATGGACGTACCGGTACGTCTTGCAAAAAAATGCTATAAAAATTTTTTTTTTCATATTTTTGATAATTTTTTGAGAAAATTCAGGCATTTTCCAAGAGAATGAGACCAACCTGACCTCTCTATGATAAAAATTAAGGCTGTTAGAGCAATTTAAAAAAAAATATACTGCAAAATGTGCTGGGAAAAAAATAACCCCCTGGGGGTTTAAGGGTTGGAAATTTCCAAATAGCCTGGGGGTAAAAGGGTTAAGGCACGCATTTTATGCGAAACAATCAGTCTCCAAATTGGAAGATGTAAATGATCTTGCAAACACAGGGCTAGACTTTGAATTTGGCATTGGATAGAAGCTTAGACTTTCATTAGTGTTATTTCTGTGGGGACTTGAATTATGTAATTAATGACTCAGTGTTTCATCTCTCTTCACAAACTGATGGTCAAGACTTTTATTCCCACTACATGAGCATATGATGCTCTTCAAAACATCAGAAATGAGTTTACCTCAGTACGGCAGTATTTTGATTACCCAATGAATACACATTGCCTATTGCCAGACTTTTACATAGTATAAATTCTGCTTACCATTATCAATCCGACTGCGTCTACTACCTAATGCACTGTCGCTCCTCTCGTCATCAACTTTCCTCACAGCTTCAATGTTTTGTGTAGAGCGATGTTCAGATGTTCAGAGTCAGTTAGAAATCGGGTCGTCCTCGACGTAGATCTAGCCACACTATAACTCTTGCATTTCTCTTTGTGACTGTGGAATATAAGGATAGTGTATTGTTCATTTTACATAATCACCATAAAAATATGAATTCTGTCTTAATATTTCCCAAGGAGAAAAAACACCATAATAGCACAGTCCAGGGATTTGATACTTTCTTTTTCCCTATATGAAAAAAGTCTTTTGTTTGATTACAGCTTAGACTAAATGTCCTGATTATACTCCTACCTTTTGGAGTAACAGAGACATTCACCTCTAAACCATAACCTGTTGCCTTATTAAAATGATTCTTATATGGTACTTTTGTACTTTTGTTCTGGTTTTATCTCCAATTGTCATCATTTTTAAGCTTATAGTTTTCACATTCCAAATATACAAACAAACTATTCTTTTCTTCTTCCCTTTTTTACTTTTACACTAACACAAACAAAGTCTTTCTTACCGATTTAAATCATTACACAAAAAGCATATCCACTGTCCATCTTCCGTCTTGTTTGTGACCTTGTCAACCAGGTGCCTCTTCCATTTTTCAACTTTTCATACTATATCTTAATATACTCTAAAACAATGCCAAGTATTTTAGAATATAAGTCATTCATATAAACTCCTGCATCCGTCTACTCTGCGTCTTTACAATCAACACTAGTAGTGTCAATTGAAATGTATTTGTTCATGTAAAACTGCCTTATCTTTTAACAGCATATCTTCCGTCACAACTTTCATTATAAGGTCCATTAGTTCATCAGGGTTTCTCATCGTACTTAACTCCGGTCGTTGTCTGTAGAAGTCTCTTAAAATAAACTTGGATAAAATATTTATTTACTATAACTTTCAATTCACCATATTTCTCTATATAATTCTGAATGCCTACAGAATATCTAAACTTCAAATTTCTAATCCCTATCTGCTCCTACTTCTGTAACACTAAAGCCATGTCCACACGATCGAGCATTGATGAGCAAACAGTGATGACAGACCACAATAGGTTGTGAGAACGAAGGTTAATGATGTCGAAGCCGGAAAACCACAGGCAGGGATCTGGTAACAAATAGTGCTGCTAGATCCCTGTCTGTGGTTTTCCCAATTCTGACGTTATCAACCATCGTTTTCACTACCTACTGTGGTGTGGTATCACCGTTTAACAGTCGAGCATGCTCGATTATGTGGACAGGGCTTTAATTCCATTCAACCTTTAGTTCACAAGCCTTATTGTATTATTAATACATGCGTCTGTCTTCATACCATTCTTCTTCTGCAATAAAGATTTACATTCATATTCACTGGATTAAAAAGATAACCACTTGTGCCTCTAATGACTCCTCATCTTGTATGCCCACCTTTATCTTTCATTTTGTGTTAGTTCTTGCACCCTGCTAACCCCTCCAACTTTTTCTTATAACTACTTTTACATTGAGATCTCACAGCACAACCACCCTTACACCTTTGTGAAAGTTAAGTGAGAAAAAGGATGAGATTTTCCTCTTCATGCTCTCTTCTGTAAAAGAGTTTATCTTATGTGCTGGCTATAGATACTCCCAATAAGAAATAGATATTTGTACACTTCCACATTCCTACATGACACGGTAGTTTGCAATTCCACGGCTTCTTGTCTCTGTCACTCTGTCACAGTTTCACTCTATACACGTATGCACCCTCGGGTCTTCATTAATTTAGTGGGTAAATGTAAAATAGGGTTCAAATACAATAGTTTTCACCCCTCTTAATGTTTCTCTGGTTTTTCCTATTCCAGCTTCTTGTAAATACTGAAGTACTGTATATGTTCAAATCCTGGTCATTTAATCTGTTAATAAACTTATGTTTTGAGAAAGTCAATAATTAGACAATAAAGATGATATCTTTCATAGAACAATATTGATTAAAGATAAATGCACATTATGTACCAGTGATAAAAGTACATATCTTAACACCTCTAGGCATAAAGTAGCAGTGCATTTGTACAGGTGTCTTAAATTGTATGTATGTACTAAGGCATGATGGACAGGCAGTTAGATAAACATAAAGATACATATATATATATTCTATCATTTGTAGCACTGTAGGATATAATCTTGTCATATTCAAAATACTCCCTTATTGCTATGTCCATCACATCCAGCTGTAACAGACATCTGGAGATTATAATTGTTCGGAAGTCATTAAAGAACGGTAAAAATGGACAAACGGGTTTTATTCCTCCTCCGTTTTTTTTGTAACCGAATCATTACGTTAATGTCTCGTACAATAGGCCAAGTTAGATTAATGTTGTTGCCCTTAATGTGTTACTGTTAGTAATCAAGGTGTACGAATATCCACCGGCCAAACGGCAGAAAAAAAGGAATTACCTGTAAGTAGAAAAAGAGGAAGGCTGAGCAATAAAACACAGATTTGCTTAACGAATCAAAGCAAATGCCTAGAGTCCGACATCATGATAAAAATCCTGGGTAAATCCGGGAAAAAACACACACCGAAAAAGTGAACTGCACTAATCAAGTGCTATGAAAGGAGTGACGTCACTGGTGTGGGTTAGGTTAGTGGTAGTAGTGTTGATCGGCACCTCGCTGTGGTGGGGGTTTTGAAGAGGAGATATCTAAATGGTGCGAGACCTCTGGTTGTGAATCATCACGCCGCAGTATTATATCGACACCTTATATAGGTGAGCGAGCTGGGTTCAACCTGGTATTCCTATGCTATTTTTTCTCTGGTAATATATAGCAGTTATATACCTTAGAAATGGTGCTAAAGGAGCATTTCACTGGGCGGAACAGGTCTGAGCCCAGAAATATTATCACCATAAGCCTTACATGAACAGATTACTTTTGAACTGCCAAGAAGTATGTGGAACAGTTTCGATGTTAAAAGGAATAAAATAAGTCTGGTAACTTGTCGGACATATCGTGTCCCCTCGCCATTCTGCACATCGGGTAGTATTTACTACACCACCTCCCGTTGGAATTGTAGCCTATGAAAAATGGCCTTGAAGAGTATCTTTGATGTAGTAAATCAAAATTTCTGTTTGGGAAAAGAATCTTGCTAATCTTCATAGTATTTTTGCTCAATGGATAGAATGTGGAATGTGGCATCAACACTAACATCACAGATACAAGATGCCTCCTAAGTGACACTTAAAATTTCTGGCAGTATTAGATAACATATTCCTAATATTATGGATAAGAATGCTTTTAGCAAAAGTCAGCACCTTTAAGTTGTCACCTATGCAAAACGAATACAGAAAAAGGAGCACAATGTGAAATACAGTCCATGACACTATTTAGGTGGATTTCGGCCTAAAATACTACGCCTACTACTAATCTGATTCCTGTTCCAAATTCACATCACGAGGGAAAATAGCTGCAATAAGAAGCGAGTCATCTCTATATATCATTAATCTATTCTCAAGGTTAACAGTCTTATGGCCAGAAGACTAAAAACAGAGAAGTTCCAGAGCAGAGCCCTGCAGAACACCACACATAAAATTGAGGATCACTTATATATCATTAATCTATTCTCAAGGTTAACAGTCTTATGGCCAGAAGACTAAAAACAGAGAAGTTCCAGAGCAGAGCCTTGCAGAACACCAGACATAAAATTGAGGATCACTTAATAGTGACTGTGATCATTCTTTACAGATGGTGATGAAAATGTTATAGAGGGTATTAAATATCTACAGTTGCCATTAAAAGAATAGTTACAAAATGTATTCAAGCCCTATGCTTGACCTAATCAAAGGCTGTACTTAAATCATTTTAAATCTATCTACAGTGGTACAGTGTAAAGTTTATCTCGGATATAAACATTCAGAGATACAAGACCTTTTCAAGAAATTCACAGAGCACTGGGTGGATGACTAAATAGCCTGTATTTGTTCAGACTTCACCTTTAATAACTTTTCAAATTACTTTATTTTGTAGTTTTTCCTCATGTGGATAAATGCATTTTTAAAAACACGAGTGACAGCTTATCAAGTTTAGGTAATTGTACACTAAACATCTTCCAAAACAGAATAGGATATAAACTCCAAGATCTAAATATCAGCTACGTTATTTTCAAAGAGATTTGACTTAAACTAAAGGGCAAATTAAAATGGAAGAAAAGATATCTAAGACAGAGTCCTCAATTCATTTACTGTCAATAGGGCAACTTATTCAATTATGAAACCGGTTATCACAGCATCAAATCTAAATTATGGAAAGTGAATCAGTACTGCTAGGATTATTAAAAGGAGGATATTAACCAGCCCAATAACACTGCTAAGAAGTTTATAAAATAATTATTGGTTACAAGACATACAGTATTCTTAAAACATCCAAACCTTCTTTAGTACTACATGACAATCACATAAGTTTTAATAAGTATCTGTGGAACCGCTTCAACACACAATAGTTCTAGAAAATGTTTAATTTTCGAGGAGATATTCCAGTTTCATTTTTCTTTTTTGTAAGCTGCAATGAATGATGTAATTTATACATCTTATACATGCACTGTTCACAAAACAATCTAAATTTGTTCCTCACTTATACTGAACCTTAGCTATATTCTGCTGTACTTGTAAAAATTACATGATCTCCACGACAATTCTTACTCTCAACTCATCCCCCTCCCACCCTAAGTCCTTCCTTGCAAGCTCTGTAAGTTAGTAGAGGTTTTTACATACTAGGAAACCAGCAAAACCGTTCAATCATATCCCTGCACAGTTCCGGAGAGAATACACCAACGTACTATTCTATGGTTTTATCCTTTCTTTTAGAAAAGGAGGGTGATCTAGTCCCTCAACCTACCATCACTAATGTACGTGGTGGGGGTTATGACATTTAGTCAAAGGCCAATGTGAATGAATGAATGAACGAACTAATATATAGTACAGTCTTCTTCTTCTTCTAGTACAGTACTGTATTCCAAACGTTGCTCAACTTCTATTTTATCAAACACTTTGAATCTAACTCTTAAAAAGATTTACTAAAGACCTATGTCCAAGGAACTACCTTACTAGGAAACCTCTTCACATCTTGCTTCTTAGGCTTATTTCCATTTCTATATGGGGTCACCGATTCGAACGAGCTTTTTTCATCTATTTCTGTCTTGCGTCTGGTTCACCAATTCCCTTTTCCCTCAAGTCCTCCAGTACACAGTTTCTCCATATCCTTTTTGGTCTGCCCCTTCTTCTACCTTGAACTTTGATTTTAAATTTCCATGGTATGCCTCCCATCGTGACCCTCCTTCCTCCTCAGTAGATGTCCATACCATCTCAATCTTCCTTCTTGCAATTTCTTTAATATTTCTAAAACCTTTGTTGATCCTCTTATGTAGTCATTCCTAATTCTATCCTTTCTTGTCACTCCAGGCAACCATCTAAGCATTCTCATTTCTGCTACATCCATCTTTTTCTCATCAGTTTTCCTTAGGCTTGCTGTTTCTGTACCATAGAGCATCTTCCAAGTTACTCAAATGTCAGGCAATTTCTGTCGGTTAAAACTTAAAAACTTTTTCATCAATCCACTTCATATCGGTCACTATATCAAGCAAATCATCTGGTTCTTTCCTCGCTTTAAGTGGTGTTTCTTAGGGTTTGTTTCTTCTACCTTATTGTTTACTTTCGCCCATCATTTGCATCATGTTTAAACTATTTTATTTGTTAGTTCTAATTTTGAATACATAGTCAAATCTGAAACTTGTAATTTAAAATCAATATCTTCAAGAAAGTTTCTACGTTTTTCTTTCAACACAAATTTTCTTATCCATCTTCTACAAAATTACAACAACATTAATTTAGGTACCAAGTTACATGGAATGATTTTTTTTCTTTATCATTACAGTATTACTAGTTTTCAATAGGCCTGTCTGGAATGTACTTGAACTTCTTCATTGTTTGTCCATAGTAATTCTGCTAGTCAGGCTGTATGTTTATCTCGTTTCTATAGGAATTATTACAGCTATTGTTTTGCAATTCTGAAGAACAGTCCCATATCTTCTCATTTGGTCTAATAAGACTATTTAGTTATGCTTTCCTTTAGTTACTCAGATGTCAGAAATTTTGCCATTATTCAGTTCAGTGGCCGTTTTCCGTCTCACGCTAAGATTTCGTACAATCGTTTGTTTGCATTTTTTCCCGGTGCTTATAATCCACCTTTCATTTGACCAAAAGGTATTTTCCATTACGGACACAATTTTCTTGTTATTTTGGCAATGCTGCCTAAACATAAACTCCAACTGCTCCATTTTTGTAGGTGAAACAACTGAAAATTACTTTTCCTTCAGTTGTGGAAAAAGAAAATTCCTCACTCTAAGTCCAGTTTATGTCTACTCTAAAGACTTAGTAGCATCACAGGTGTAACCTTAATTGGCACAAAGATAACTTATTATATAGTAGTCCACAAAAAGAAAATGAAAAGAATATGTGCTTATGTAAAAATGTTCCACAGTTTTGTCCGCCACTGGACCTCTCCTTGGAGCGCTTGCTATGAAAAGAGTAAATACAGGTTCTAAGAAGAGGTCCAGAGCAGACAAAACTGTAGAGCATTTCTACACAAACACATTTCCTTTTGATTTTCCTTACACAAAGTTAGTAGCATGAAGTGTTCAGGCCTTTCCTCTCGTCAGCAATCGACCACTTTAATGAAGCCCCTCAAAATTTAAGAGGAGGTTGTTGATAAACATGTTAATAGGCCTCCACATCCTGTGTTTACAGGTTGCTGCATTTATGAGCAATGGGGAAGGGGAGGAGAGTGCATTTAGGGGTATATGTAGAGTTTACTTGGCACTGACGAGTCAAATGCAATAGAGATTCTCAGCAATTTATAGATTAATGTTTCTGGCTTTCACCCTGAGCTCTTGCCAGTCTTATTCGTCTGTTCTATCCTAATACAGTGATACCTCGGTACTCGACCATAATCCGTTCGAGATCCGTGTTCGACCTCCGATTTGTTCGAGTACCGAATTTTTTTTCCCCATAAGAAATAATGGTATATATTCTATTCCGTTCCCAAGCACTCGAACAGGCCCAAAATATTAATAAAACGTGTACCTAAACAACAATAATTATCTAAATGTGTATGAAATTGGTCAGAAAATCCTATAAAACAATTTTAAACCATTTACTGTACTAAAATAAAACAATTTTAAACCATTTTCTGTACTGTAGTGAACATACCTTTGAGCAGCGGTTCGATGGCATACAGGGATGGATGTGGAGAGGATGGAAGGGGGAGGTTACTGCTTGGAAGGAGAGTCCCCTTCCATGATGTGGCGGGGTAGTTCTCCTTCAGGAGTTGTTTCTCTCTCCAATGAAAGGGTGGGCAGATCTATTTCAGGGGTTTCTTCTCTTCTTTGTCTCTTCTTTGGAGGAGAAACAGGCTTTGATGTAGCAGCTTTCTTTTCTTTTGTGAAAAACTGGTCTATTGTTAATTGTTTCTTCCTCCTCTGCAGTATTCTTCGAAAATGATACATGACACTATCATTAAACATATGCACTGCCCGGTTTGCTACTGCAATTTCTGGGTGGTATTTTTCAGCAAAAGCCTGCACATCTGCCCACTTGGAACAAATTTCATTGATGAGAGAACTTGGAACATCCTCCCTTACCTCATCCTCTTCTGAAGATTCCTGCTCCACAACCAGATCCTGCTGCTGTTGTTGTTGCAGGTGCAACAATTCCTCCACAGTCAACTCGGTAGAATGGCTTTCTACAAGCTCATCAATATCATCCTTGTCGACCTCAAGCCCCAAACTCCTGCCCATGACAACAATTTCCTCAACGACATCAGTGTCATCAGAAATTACAGGGGTAGCAGTGCTTGGACCCGCCTCTGGTTGGAAACCTTCAAACTCCCTCTCTGTGACACATGATGGCCACAGCTTACGCCAGGCAGAGTTCAATGTCCTATAGGTCACACCTCGCCAAGCTTGGTCAATCATGTTAACAGAGTTGAGGATGCTGAAGTGTTCCTTCCAGAATTCCTTTAGGGTCAACTTCGTGTCACTGGTCACTTCAAAACACTTTCTGAAAAGGGCCTTGGTATAGAGTTTTTTGAAGTTTGAAATGACCTGTTGGTCCATGGGCTGGAGTATGGGAGTAGTATTGGGGGGCAAGAATTTGATTTTGATAAAGCTGTATTCTTCTTTCAAGTCATCCTCGAGACCTGGAGGATGTGCAGGAGCATTGTCCATAACCAGAAGACATTTCATTGGCAAGCTCTTTTCAATGAGGTAAGCCTTAACCTGGGGGGCAAACACTTCGTTTATCCACTCAGTAAAGAATTGTCTTGTGACCCAAGATTTAGTGTTCGAGCGCCACATAACTGGTAGTGCACTTTTACAAATATTATTTCGTTTGAACACCCGGGGGTTGTCCGAGTGGTACACTAACAAGGGTTTGATCTTGCAATCGCCACTTGCATTTGCACACAGCAACAATGTTAGCCTATCTTTCATTGGCTTGTGACCTGGCATCTTCGTCTCGTCCTTGGTAATGTACGTATTGGCTGGCATTTTCTTCCAAAATAACCCAGTCTCATCACAATTAAAGACTTGTTGTGCGATCAAATTTTGTTCATTTATGTACCGATCGAATTCCCCCACGTATTTATCGGCTGCAATTTGATCCGAACTAGCTGCCTCCCCATGCCTAGTAACACGATGAATACCTGTTCTATTACGAAACTTTTCAAACCAACCCCTGCTCGCTTTAAATGTAAATGAATCACTTTCACTGGTACTCGGACTTTTCTTCACTAATTCTTCATAGATATGCAACGCTTTTTCACAAATGAACGCTTCACTAACACTTTCCCCGGCCAACTGTTTTTCTTTAATAAATATTAAAAGCAACTTTTCCATCTCCTCAATCACTTGTGGCCTTTGCTTAGTTACCGCCGTAACTCCCGTTGCAACATTCGCCTTCTTAATCATTTCTTTATGCTTTAAAAACGTAGAAATGGTCGACTTCGCCATTCCGTATTCTACCGCTAAATCGGACACTCGTACACCATTCTCATATTTCGCTATAATTTCCTTCTTCAACTCGATCGTTGTTCGCACTGTTTTCCTCTTCTCCTTCCCCTTAACACTCATTACTTTCTTGGGACTCATTATGAAAGCTAAAAAAGCAATTAAAAGCACTGAAAATCACTAAATCACAACGAATGCTGATCGCGCGTTGTCTGAGTGACGCTCTCGAGAGAACTGATGCTTCCCGAACAAGCGAGAGTGGCCGAGATGGCGCGATCATCACAAAGCCCATGCGGTCGTCACGTGTTCGGCTGGTCGAGTACCGAATTTTTGGTCGAGCACCGCAGCAAAAATTTCTCGAAAATTTTGGTCGAACTCCGAATTGTTCGAGTATAGAGTCGTTCGACTACCGAGGTATCACTGTACTGTAAACCTAAGCTTTCTCTTTACGAGTTACGACCTCGTTACGTACTTAAGCTTTCTCTTTACGAGTTACGACCTCGTTACGTACTTAAGCTTTCTCTTTACGAGTTACGACCTCGTTACGTAATTAAGCTTTCTCTTTACGAGTTACGACCTCGTTACGTACTTAAGCTTTCTCTGTACGAGTTACGACCTCGTTACGTAATTAAGCTTTCTCTTTACGAGTTACGACCTCGTTACGTACTTAAGCTTTCTCTGTACGAGTTACAACCTCGTTACGTACTTAAGCTTTCTCTTTACGAGTTACGACCTCGTTACGTACTTAAGCTTTCTCTTTACGAGTTACAACCCCGTTACGTAATTAAGCTTTCTCTTTACAAGTAACGACCTTGTTACATCTTTTCTTGTCAGGTTATTTTTTCTACTTCATCTTTGAATTTGTCTCAACCTATTCTCTTCTGGACGGTCATGTTATCACAGAGACCAATGGTAAGGACATTTTATAATTAAGTATCATCAGAAACTTATCTTAAAGACTTTGGAAGAATTATGCGAGACAAATTACAATTTTCAAGTCACAAAAACCGTAGGTACAAAGCTCAGAAAGATGGGAAAGTATTATGAATATCATTATCACTATATTTTCAATCATTAATCCTTTTACCCCCAAAGGACGTACTGGTACGTTTCACAAAACTCATCCCTTTACCCTCATGGACGTACCGGTACATCCTTGCAAAAAAATGCTATTTAAATTTTTTTTTACATATTTTAGATAATATTTTGAGAAAAGTCAGGCATTTTCCAAGAGAATGAGACCAACCTGACCTCTCTATGACAAAAATTTAAGGCTTTTAGAGCAATTTAAAAAAAAATATACTGCAAAATGTGCTGGGAAAAAAATAACCCCCTGGGGGTTAAGGGTTGGAAATTTCCAAATAGTCAAGGGGGTAAAAGGGTTAATAATTAAAATCATCATTAATATTACTATTACCATTACTACTACATAATTACTTCACTGCCATTATCGAATGTAGTTATCAGAGGATAATTTTCATTAATTAGAAAAAAAAATGCATTAAGAGACATCACCAGTCTAAATTAAAAGTACCTTAATGGAGAAAGTAATAAATGTTAGAGAGAATGAATTTACAAAATAAAACAAAAAATAAATAAAAGTCAGATCCTACAATCAGTTTCTCGGTTGCCACTTCTCCTCAGAGGGTGGGACAATATAATTACTGAGAAAAGTGAGAAAAGGTGTAGCCCAACAGTTGTTGTACATCTACCTAGGAAGACAAAGGTCTTATAAAATAGTACCAATAGTAAATGAAAAGGAACAAGTAGACCTTCATGCCAAGGATTTTCAGTGTCAAAAGGCACCAAGGACCTTTATGGCAGGGAATCTTAATAAGGACCTCTATGGCAAGGAATCTTGATAAGGACCTTTATGACAGAGAATCTTGATAAGGACCTTTATGGCAGGGAATCTTAATAAAGACCTTTATGACAGGGAATCCGAATAAGGACCTTCATGGCATGGAATCTTAATAAGGACCTTTATGGCAGGGAATCCGAATAAGGACCTTTATGGCAGGGAATCTTAATCAGGAACTTTATGGCAGGGAATCTTGATAAGGACCTTTATGGCAGGGAATCTTGATAAGGAACTTTATGGCAGGGAATCTTAATAAAGACCTTTATGGCAGGGAATCCAAATAAGGACCTTTATGGCATGGAATCTTAATAAGGACCTTTATGGCAGGGAATCCGAATAAGGACCTTTATGACAGGGAATCTTAATCAGGACCTTTATGGCAGGCAATCTTAATCAGGACCTTTATGGCAGGGAATCTTAATAAGGACCTTTATGGCAGGGAATCCGAATAAGGACCTTTATGGCAGGGAATCCGAATAAGGACCTTTATGGCAGGGAATCTTAATCAGGACCTTTATGGCAGGGAATCTTGATCAGGACCTTTATGGCAGGGAATCTTAATAAGGACCTTTATGGCAGGGAATCTTAATCAGGACCTTTATGGCAGGGAATCTTAAAAAGGACCTTTATGGCAGGGAATCTTAATCAGGACCTTTATGGCAGGGAATCTTAATCAGGACCTTTATGGTAGGGAATCTTGATCAGGACCTTTATGGCAGGGAATCTTAAAAAAGACCTTTATGGCAGGGAATCTTAATCAGGACCTTTATGGCAGGGAATCTTGATAAGGACCTTTATGGCAGGGAATCTTAATAAGGACCTTTATGACAGGGAATCTTAATAAGATCCTTTACGGCAGCAAATCTTAATAAGGACCTTTATAGCATGGAATCTTAATAAGGACCTTTATGAGAGAGAATCTTGATAATGACCTTTATGGCATGGTATCTTAATAAGGACCTTTATGGCAGGGAATCTTGATAAGGACCTTTATGGCAGGGAATCTTAATAAGGACCTTTTTGGCATGGAATCTTAATAAGGACCTTTATGGCAGGGAATCTTAATAAGGACCTTTATGGCAGGAGATCTTAATAAGGACCTTTATGGCATGGAATCTTAATAAGGACCTTTATGAGAGAGAATCTTAATAATGACCTTTAGGGCATGGAATCTTAATCAGGACCTTTAGGGCAGGGAATCTTAATAAGGACCTTTATGGCAAGGAATCTTAATAATGACCTTTATGGCATGGAATCTTAATAAGGACCTTTATGGCAGGGATTCTTAATCAGGACCTTTAGGGCAGGGAATCTTAAGGACTTTTATAACAGGGAATCTCAACAATGACCTTTATGGCAGGGAATCTTAATAAGGACCTTTATGGCAGGGAATCTTAATCAGGACCTTTAGGGCAGGGAATCTTAATAAGGACCTTTATGGCAGGGAATCTTAATAAGGACCTTTATGGCATGGAATCTTAATAAGGACCTTTATGGCGGGGAATCTTAATAAGGACCTTTATGGCAGGGAATATTAATAAGGACCTTTATGGCAAAGAATCTTAATAAGGACCTTTATGGCAAAGAATCTTAATAAGGACCTTTATGGCAGGGATTCTTAATCAGGACCTTTAGGGCAGGGAATCTTAAGGACTTTTATAACAGGGAATCTCAATAATGACCTTTATGGCAGGGAATCTTGATATGGACCTTTATGGCAGGGAATCTTAATAAGATCCTTTAGGGCATGGAATCTTAATAAGGACCTTTATGGCAGGGAATCTTAATAAGGACCTTTATGGCAGGGAATCTTAATAAGGACCTTTATGACAGGGAATCTCAATAATGACCTTCATGGCAGGGAATCTTAATAAGAACCTTTAGGGCATGGAATCTTAATAAGGACCTTTATGACAGGTTATCTTAATAAGGACCTTTATGGCAAGGAATCTTAATAAGGACCTTTATGACAGGGAATTTCAATTAGGACCTTTATGGCAGGGAATCTTAATAATGACCTTTATGACAGGGAATCTTAATAAGGACCTTTAGGGCATGGAATCTCAGTAAGGACCTTTAGGGCAGGGAATCTTAATAAGGACCTTTATGGCAGGGAATCTTAATAAGGACCTTTATGGCAGGGAATCTTAATAATGACCTTTATGACAGGGAATCTTAATAAGGACCTTTATGGCAGGGAATCTTAATAATGACCTTTATGGCAGGGAATCTTAATAATGACCTTTATGACAGGGAATCTTAATAAGATCCTTTAGGGCAGGGAATCTTAATAATGACCTTTATGGCAGGGAATCTTAATAATGACCTTTATGACAGGGAATCTTGATAAGGACCTTTATGGCAGGGAATCTTAATAATGACCTTTATGGCAGGGAATCTTAATAATGACCTTTATGACAGGGAATCTTAATAAGGACCTTTAGGGCATGGAATCTCAGTAAGGACCTTTATGGCAGGGAATCTTAATAAAGACCTTTATGGCAGGGAATCTTAATAATGACCTTTATGACAGGGAATCTTAATAAGGACCTTCATGGCAAGGAATCTTAATAATGACCTTTATGGCATGGAATCTTAATAAGGACCTTTATGGCATGGATTCTTAATCAGGACCTTTAGGGCAGGGAATCTTAAGGACTTTTATAACAGGGAATCTCAATAATGACCTTTATGACAGGGAATCTTAATAATGACCTTTATGACAGGGAATCTTAATAAGATCCTTTAGGGCAGGGAATCTTAATAATGACCTTTATGACAGGGAATCTTAATAAGGACCTTTATGGCAGGGAATCTTAATAATGACCTTTATGGCAGGGAATCTTAATAATGACCTTTATGGCAGGGAATCTTAATAATGACCTTTATGACAGGGAATCCTAATAAGATCCTTTAGGGCAGGGAATCTTAATAATGACCTTTATGGCAGGGAATCTTAATAATGACCTTTAAGACAGGGAATCTTAATAAGGACCTTTAGGGCATGGAATCTTAATAAGGACCTTTATGGCAGGGAATCTTAATAATGACCTTTATGACAGGGAATCTTAATAAGGACCTTTATGGCAGGGAATCTTAATAATGACCTTTATGGCAGGGAATCTTAATAATGACCTTCATGACAGGGAATCTTAATAAGATCCTTTAGGGCATGGAATCTTGATAAGGACCTTTATGGCAGGGAATCTTAATAAGGACCTTTATGGCAGGGAATCTTAATAAGGACCTTTATGACAGGGACTCAATAATGACCTTTATGACAGGGAATCTTAATAAGGACCTTTAGGGCATGGAATCTCAGTAAGGACCTTTATGGCATGGAATCTTAATAAGGACCTTTATGGCATGGAATCTTAATAAGGACCTTTATGACAGGGAATTTCAATAATGACCTTTATGGCAGGGAATCTTAATAATGACCTTTATGACAGGGAATCTTAATAAGGACCTTTAGGGCATGGAATCTTAATAAGGACCTTTATGGCAGGGAATCTTAATAAGGACCTTTATGGCAGGCAATCTTAATCAGGACCTTTAGGGCAGGGAATCTTAATAAGGACCTTTATGGCAGGGAATCTTAATAAGGACCTTTATGACAGGGAATCTCAATAATGACTTTATGGCAGGGAATCTTAATAAGGACCTTTATGGCAAGGAATTATAATAAGGACCTTTATGGCAGGGAATCTTAATAAGGACCTTTATGGCAGCAAATCTTAATCAGGACCTTTAGGGCAGGGAATCTTAATAAGGACCTTTATGGCAGGGAATCTTAATAAGGGCCTTTATGGCAGGGAATCTTAATAAGGACCTTTATGACAGGGAATCTCAATAATGACCTTCATGGCAGGGAATCTTAATAAAGACCTTTAGGGCATGGAATCTTAATAAGGACCTTTATGACAGGGACTCAATAATGACCTTTATGACAGGGAATCTTAATAAGGACCTTTATGGCATGGAATCTTAATAAGGACCTTTATGACAGGGAATTTCAATAATGACCTTTATGGCAGGGAATCTTAATAATGACCTTTGTGACAGGGAATCTTAATAAGGACCTTTAGGGCATGGAATCTTAATAAGGACCTTTATGGCAGGGAATCTTAATAATGACCTTTATGACAGGGAATCTTAATAAGGACCTTTATGGCAGTGAATCTTAATAATGACCTTTATGGCAGGGAATCTTAATAATGACCTTCATGACAGGGAATCTTAATAAGATCCTTTAGGGCATGGAATCTTGATAAGGACCTTTATGGCAGGGAATCTTAATAAGGACCTTTATGGCAGGGAATCTTAATAAGGACCTTTATGACAGGGACTCAATAATGACCTTTATGACAGGGAATCTTAATAAGGACCTTTAGGGCATGGAATCTCAGTAAGGACCTTTATGGCATGGAATCTTAATAAGGACCTTTATGGCATGGAATCTTAATAAGGACATTTATGACAGGGAATTTCAATAATGACCTTTATGGCAGGGAATCTTAATAATGACCTTTATGACAGGGAATCTTAATAAGGACCTTTAGGGCATGGAATCTTAATAAGGACCTTTATGGCAGGGAATCTTAATAAGGACCTTTATGGCAGGCAATCTTAATCAGGACCTTTAGGGCAGGGAATCTTAATAAGGACCTTTATGGCAGGGAATCTTAATAAGGACCTTTATGACAGGGAATCTCAATAATGACTTTATGGCAGGGAATCTTAATAAGGACCTTTATGGCAAGGAATTATAATAAGGACCTTTATGGCAGGGAATCTTAATAAGGACCTTTATGGCAGCAAATCTTAATCAGGACCTTTAGGGCAGGGAATCTTAATAAGGACCTTTATGGCAGGGAATCTTAATAAGGGCCTTTATGGCAGGGAATCTTAATAAGGACCTTTATGACAGGGAATCTCAATAATGACCTTCATGGCAGGGAATCTTAATAAAGACCTTTAGGGCATGGAATCTTAATAAGGACCTTTATGACAGGGACTCAATAATGACCTTTATGACAGGGAATCTTAATAAGGACCTTTATGGCATGGAATCTTAATAAGGACCTTTATGACAGGGAATTTCAATAATGACCTTTATGGCAGGGAATCTTAATAATGACCTTTGTGACAGGGAATCTTAATAAGGACCTTTAGGGCATGGAATCTTAATAAGGACCTTTATGGCAGGGAATCTTAATAAGGACCTTTATGGCAGGCAATCTTAATCAGGACCTTTAGGGCAGGGAATCTTAATAAGGACCTTTATGGCAGGGAATCTTAATAAGGACCTTTATGGCAAGGAATCATAATAAGGACCTTTATGGAAGGGAATCTTAATAAGGACCTTTATGGCAGGTAATCTTAATCAGGACCTTTAGGGCAGGGAATCTTAATAAGGACCTTTATGGCAGGGAATCTTAATAAGGGCCTTAATGGCAGGGAATCTTAATAAAGACCTTTATAGCAGAGAATCTTAATCAGGACCTTTATGGCAGGTAATCTTAATCAGGACCTTTAGGGGATGGAATCTTAATAATGACCTTTATGGCAGGTAATCTTAATCAGGACCTTTAGGGGATGGAATCTTCATAATGACCTTTATGGCAGGGAATCTTAATCAGGACCTTTAGGGGATGGAATCTTAATAATGACCTTTATGGCAGGTAATCTTAATCAGGACCTTTAGGGGATGGAATCTTAATAATGACCTTTATAGCAGAGAATCTTAATCAGGACCTTTAGGGCATGGAATCTTAATAATGACCTTTATGGCAGGGAATCTTAATTAGGACCTTTAGGGCATGGAATCTTGATAATGACCTTTATGGCAGGGAATCTTAATTAGGACCTTTAGGGCATGGAATCTTAATAATGACCTTTATGGCAGGGAATCTTAATAAGGGCCTTAATGGCAAGGAATCTTAATAAGGACCTTTATGGCAAGGAATCTTAATAAGGACCTTTATGGCAGGGAATCATAATAAGGACCTTTATGACAGGGAATCTTAATAAGGACCTTTATGGCAGCAAATCTTAATCAGGACCTTTAGGGGATGGAATCTTAATAAGGACCATTATGGCAGGGAATCTTAATATGGACCTTTATGGGAGGGAATCTTAATCAGGACCTTTAGGGCATGGAATCTTAATGAGGACCTTTACGGTAGGGAATCTTAATAAGGACCTTTATGGCAGGGAATCATAATAAGGACGTTTATGTCAGGGAATCTCAATAAAGGCCTTTATGGCAGGGTATCTTAATAAGGACCTTAATGGCAGGGTATCTTTATAAGGACCTTTGTGGCAAGGAATCTTGATAAGGACCTTTATGACAGGGAATCTTAATAAGGACCTTTATGGCAGGGAATCATAATAAGGACCTTTATGGCAGGGAATCTTAATGAGGACCTTTATGGCAGGGAATCTTAATGAGGACCTTTATGGCAGGGAATCTTAATGAGGACCTTTATGGCAGGGAATCATAATAAGGACCTTTATGGCAGGGAATCTTAATGAGGACCTTTATGGCAGGGAATCTTAATGAGGACCTTTATGGCAGGGAATCTTAATGAGGACCTTTATGGCAGGGAATCTTAATCAGGACCTTTATGGCAGGGAATCTTAATGAGGACCTTCAGGGCAGGGAATCTTAATCAGGACCTTTAGGGCAGGGAATCTTAATCAGGACCTTTAGGGCAGGGAATCTTAATCAGGATCTTTAGGGCAGGGAATCTTAATCAGGACCTTTAGGGCAGGGAATCTTAATCAGGACCTTTAGGGCAGGGAATCTTAATCAGGACCTTTAGGGCAGGGAATCTTAATCAGGATCTTTAGGGCAGGGAATCTTAATCAGGACCTTTAGGGCAGGGAATCTTAATCAGGACCTTTAGGGCAGGGAATCTTAATCAGGACCTTTAGGGCAGGGAATCTTAATCAGGACCTTTAGGGCAGGGAATCTTAATCAGGACCTTTAGGGCAGGGAATCTTAATCAGGACCTTTAGGGCAGGGAATCTTAATCAGGACCTTTAGGGCAGGGAATCTTAATCAGGACCTTTAGGGCAGGGAACCTTAATCAGGACCTTTAGGGCAGGGAATCTTAATCAGGACCTTTAGGGCAGGGAATCTTAATCAGGACCTTTAGGGCAGGGAATCTTAATCAGGACCTTTAGGGCAGGGAATCTTAATAAGGACCTTTGTGACAGGGAATCTCAATAAGGACCTTTATGGCAGGGAATCATAATAAGGACCTTTATGGCAGGGAATCTCAATAAGGACCTTTATGACAGGGAATCTTAATCAAGAGATATCAAGAACCCTTTATACATGGGATTCTCAGTCACTTCAATCTCTTTCCTACAATATACAAACCAAAGAATCCAGTAATTCGACATAACAAATAGGCAGGTTATTTAGTCAGTTTAATTCATAGTAAAATTGCACTACTGTAGTATGTCCACCAAGGAGCTGGAATTGTAATAATGTCATTATGAACTGCATAAAGCATTACTGTATAATGCTTATTGTGTTACAAAATATGACTGAAATAAAGTCACTATAGTGGAGTACCTCTTGGTTTATGGAAGAGGTAACATGCTTTAGCAATTTATGAAAAGAGTAAAAACACTTTCCATTCATGAAAATGAATAAAAAGATCATTTCAAATTACAGTATGGGGAAAAATAGCCTTTCTTGGGCTAGGAAAAAAAAAAGCACACCCATATGTAACAATTCAATCATCCATGTTTTCTATTTTTTTAAAGAAGATATTACCTAAGTATTTTCTCATTACATTTTATAATCAAAACTATACTTCAAGTAGTACCAATATCCTTAATATTAAACCAAAAAGGAACAAAGGCAATAAAAAAAAAATCATGAACTGAACTGATAATATTGAAGGTATCTTGTCTGCCACTTGGAAAGGCATACAATATTCATTCATTAAGATGGAAGGATTTAATCGTCCAAATGCTCGACTATAAAACAATATCTAGTAATGAAGTTCTCAATTCGACCCCATAATTTGAACAGGTTCCTTGATCCAAATCTTGGGAGACGTTCCTTCTATTAACAAGACACGTCTGGGACACTTCAAGAGCGAAAAGGAGGCAGTACGGCAATGCTTCCTCTTCAGGTAGGTTCCAGTTTAGTTATCCTATATCTTTTTGGGCTCAAGCCATGTCGTCCTGATGGAAAGTTCCTTCAGTAGCTTCCTTAGGGTATATTTGACTACTAGTCAAATATACCCTATGGAAGCTACTGAAGGAACCTTCCATCAGGACGACATGGCTATCTCACCCAAAAATAGATTTTTCGCTTCGCTCAAAATGCGTTTTATCATCCAAGTGTATTTTGCAAAAGGGAGTTTTAATAATATAGAGAAAGGTTAATTGTATACTAAATAGATAAACCAATAAATTATTTCATAGGATAAAAGGAAAGTTCATAGAACTCACATGATTTAGGAACAATTTCATTGACAAATGATGATCAATCTTTTTCATGTGACACTCAAGTCCTCCTGCTTATTTTTCCCTCAGCAATCATTTCATAATGGCTACAAGGACATCTGCTGGCAAGCTACATCTGGTATCAGGGGTTGGGAAAATCGCCCTTAACGATGCTACGCTCATTGAAGATCCCAGCGAAGAATTTTGTCACGCGGATGACGAAGGTGAGTAGAGAGTCGAACGATGCAACAAATTCAATCCTTTGTTTACGGAATTGTTAATCTGTTGAGATTAGGTCACTTCTGTGAGGAAAACATTAGAATCCCTTCAACTGGAGAAAACATTAATTTACCATCACTAGCACTGTAGTTTCCTTTATCATTTACTAAATGTAAAGGCCAATGATATGGGCCAGACTCTAAGAAACCCCAAAAAATAAAGGAACCAACCCTCACAGGAAGCACATGGTGAAAATACTAGTCATAGAAAATAAAAGCTAAAAGACAATACCAAAGATATATATTTCAGCCATCCATGACCAGAATAGAACAAAATATTTTTAAAAATCTTTAGAAAGTGAAATTTGCATCAAATAGGCCTACTTGTCTTTCAATAAATTTAGAGTAAAACTATTTATTGTCTCTTTAGAATGTGAAATTTGCATTAAACAGGCCTACTTGTCTTTCAATAAATTTTCAGAATAAAACTATCTTTCATCTACCAATTTATAAAATTTTCAAAATTCCGAGAAAAGTATAATTTTCTTTCCTGCTATCTAACATGCTTCAGCTTTTGTGAGATACTAATAAAGCCTTATTCTCTCCCAAGATTCCACCGTGAGTTCCTTCTCCTCTCAAAGCAGCAGCGCCAGCGACACCTCGGTGGCCAGCAACAGCGACGCTTCGGGAATGGGACCAAACTTTGCCGTGGAACAAACGAATCTCGACTTCAAGATTGTGGTGGAACAGAAGAGTGGCCTTCCGATCGTTATTCACCTTGTCGCTCCCACAATGCAGGAAAAGCAGGCTTGGATCAGTGACATCAGTCATGTAAGATATACGTACTGTACGTGTGCAATGACTGAATGACTGATCGAATAGATGAATACGTATTAACCCTTTTACCCCCCGGCTATTTGGAACTTTCCAACCCTTAACCCCCAGGCGTTTTTTTTTTTCCAAGCACATTTTGCAGTATATCTTTTTTTAAATTGCTCTAACAGCCTTAATTTTCGTCATAGAGAGGTCAGGTTGGTCTCATTCTCTTGGAAAATGCCTGAAGTTTCTCAAAACATTATCAAAAATATGCAAAAAAAATTTAAATAGCAGTGTTTTGCAAGGACGTACCGGTACGTCCAAGGGGGTAAAGGGATGAGTTTTGTGAAACGTACCAGTACGTCCTTTGGGGGTAAAAGGGTTAATAGACGAGTGTGATGTATAAACTGTTATGTAATTAGAGGTGTTAGATTAAATTAGATTATAACACCTAGGCCAAACCAGCACTGGAAGTAGTGAGGTCATTAAGCCATCATAAATCTAGTGAAATTCCATTAAAAGTAAAAAAAATCTATGATAAAGAATGTAAGGAAAAAATTTTGAAAAATATGTAAACTACAAGTTCAAACAATCCTAATACATACATATAACCACATATATGTATAGATGTAAATGATTAATTTATTTTTTAGAAAGTAGTAAATATTGGAATAACCAATTTTCTCTTTCCTTTCACCAAAGTGTCTCGACAACGTTCACTTCAACAACTTTTTCCGATCGTCTATGTCCGACACGTCGTCAATCACGATGCCCCATTTCATAAAGAACGACCCCAAGCTCTTCAGGGATGACATCGACATCAGGTTCTCCCGAACGCTGAACTCTTGCAAGGTAAAGCCGTTAGTCACGGGATATCATCAACTTCATATTTCATTATATTTTGGGGTCTTTTTAAAAGCTACAAAGTCTTCTAAATGTTACTTAAAAGAAATAAAGTCGTCAAATGGTTTATTCAATTCATGAGCTTTATAAGAAAAGCAATGACTGTACATGTACTCTAATTGTACAGTACACTGTAATGTATATAATTAACAGTAAAGATATACTGCATGCCAACTAATAGGCTACCCACTTGATTTTTGTACAAACTATACATTACTGTTAATCTCTTCAGTTGACAATAAAAGTAAGAGCAAACAGTATTACCTGATAATTTAGTCAATTGAAGTCCTTTATAGAACCAGTAAGCCGCAAAAGCCACTTGACACATTATCCATCTGATAGTAATTACATCCACAACATTTGGAGAAAGGTCCAACAGGGATGAGCAATCCACAATATACACCACTAATCATGTCCGGATCTCAAGCAAAATCTAATCACTAGTTTCTAGTCTTTCTAGTCAGGTGCCAACAACTAGTGAAAGGTTCACAAAAAATACAGAGATATCACAATTTTTTTAATAATTTGTATCTAGAACACTAGATAAGCAGGGAGAAACACCGTGCGAAAGCGCTACTGAAATAGGAATGAGCGCCATCTTGGAGCCCTGTAATAGTAGGGGAGGAAGGGTAACCTTGATAACAGCTCCCCTTCAATTTCGCCACTCTTCCCCCTCAAAGCAAAAACGCTATTCGGGGTGAAGATTGCCATGTGTCGTATCGAGATATACGTCCCCTGATATTATGCGATATCCTTAAGAAAAATTTTAAGGATACTCGCGCCAGGAGTTAGAATTCTGGAGACCTATGGTCAATTCTCTGGGAGTATCACTGTAGCCAAATATCCCTTAGAAAGCTGTCTATAGGAAGCTTCCATCAGGACGACATGGCCATCTCACCCAAAAATAGATTTTTCGCTTTGCTTCAAAATCCGTTTTTCCAAACTATGCAAACCTTTGTCCTCTAATAAGATTATAATTTCAATAAAGCTGTAATTCTGCTACTAAAAATCCTAACGAGATGTTGGTAGTTACTGGCAGGTAGCCAGGAAGCCCACCAACTCAGCGGCACACTGAGTAGCCACTCTGATTTTCCCCTAAGGCCTCGCGGGGTGGTTGAGGTGGGAAGTCAAATTTAAATGACTCTGGTTCGTATAGTTAGGATACAAACCCTGGTCCTTTAATAGGAGACTTATCTTTAGTAGGGAGGAAGTTTCTATAACCAAGCTGGCTCATTTAAAATCCTGTGATGACAGAGCATTCGGACCTGTGTGAAAGTGATGACTCCTATCCACCGCCTAATAACCTGAAAAAAGTTTTCCAGGTAATGGAATAAGTTTCTGTCGAAAAGACAGACTCTCATAGATGGACATAAAGCATGAAAAGGATATACTGTATGTCTGAAACGTACGGTCAGTTTCAAGAAATAGGTTGAATACATTGTGCCCATCCTCCCCTCTTAAGAAGAATGAGGTAGCCCAAAATGTTACTGGCAACTTCTTCAAAGCCAACTTCAGGGAGGTCAGTGAGGATGTTCTGATGGAGGGCTTTGAGCTCCCAGGGCCTTCAAAGATGACTGCCTAAGGAAAAAAGGGAGATCTGGCTCGTCTTCCTCCACTTCTCTGCAGTATTGTCAACCTTATGGGATGGGAAAAGGGCTGGGTTCTGCAGAATTGATAAGTTCCTTATCGCTAGTGCCCCTCATTGACCAATCTGCCTCGCAAACTTGAAGACTACTGCATCCCTCCTCTGAGTACCTAGTTGGCCTAGTGGTAAGCTGATTGGTGCACTAAGAAGGTGACAGCCTAGTGCCAGACAGAACTAAGTCTGTAAACTTCTTATTCTCAGGATTTGCCAAGTCCTGAGAAGCAGTGAAATACGCAACAGCTTCCAAGCAGTGACTTATCCAGGAAGATGTCCAGAGACTTACCATCATGGATGTAATATCCACGGTGACAGACTTGGACGCTGAGAACAAAGTCCCCCAGCAGTGTCTGAGGGCTGAGCAGCAGACGACAAGGTCGAGTGTACTATACAAGGCTGGGAGGAGGAGAAAGATGACATCATTCATTCACCTTGCCAAAAGACGTCGTCAAGGATTCCCTTGCCGGCTCCAATGAGGGGAGGATCTAGGATATTCTCCTTTGGCAGGGCACGATTGGTCAACAAACACCAAATCCAGTGCTCCCTCTGCAGGTTGACAGTAGGCCAGGAAGGCTCAGCAGCAGAAGTCCTGGGAGTCCCCATGTCAGCTAAGACTTTCAGCAACTTCTCTGCAGACGGAACGCCTCTGATCCCTAAGGCAGGCTTCAAGATCCTTAGGGCCCAATCCCTGGAGACATCATTGTCGGCTACTACACCAGTTTTTCCTTCAGAGGACTCAACTCTAGAAGAAGGCAAATCAGTCCAAGCTCTGGAAGGCAAGAAGCAAGAGCCAGAAGATTACTTAGGTTTGGGGGAAGACCCAGTAGCCAAAGAATCCCATTTACATTTCTTCTTCCTCTTCCTGCCATACTAAGACCACGGCAAAGGCAGCCAGGACCTGAACTCATCACAGTCATGCCAACTGCAAAAATAGAGATTCATCTCCAACCTACTCGTAAAGCTGCAGAAATTGAGGCCAAATTCACCAGGGAAAACTTGAATGCCTACTCATGGTTTCTTCACTACAATCAGACACAAACAATGTAAAATGAAAGTGCAAAATGTTTAGTAAAATACAGCCAGCTTTATTACACACAGAGAGTATGTGCCTACTGCTCTGCAGCTGAAACTAATGTGGGCTAGGCTTCCACACCATCCATCAGAAACTACAGACATCTCATTATGAATTTTAACAGCTGAGTTCCAACTTCCCTGAAATTATATTCTTATTAAAGGACAAGGGTTTCTATATGTGTAAGAACAAAGAATATTTAGCATATTCCTCTCAACATAGAAATAAACAATCAAACTTGCCAAAATCATATTCAGTTGACGATCACAATAATAATATAAATTTGCCAAATACTAGAATCATTGATGAAGTTTACCATTCCTTCAATCTTTTCCCTTCAGGTACCACACATCCGTTACGCTACTCCCGAAAGGCTTCTGGAACGACTGACCGATTTACGTTTCTTATCCATTGACTTCTTGAACACCTTCCTCCTGACTTATCGTGTCTTCACTGATGGTGTTACTCTTCTGGAAGCTCTGAAGAAGGTATATTACAATCCAGAATTCAATGAACAAAATATGGATGACTCAAGAGACTCGTCTGTCGAAAGGTTAGTCAAGTCTCACTTGAGATGCGTGTACCCTTTGTGTGCGTAACAATGAAATTATAATTAACCAAATCAGAATCATGTAAAAAAACATGTAAATTATATTTTCACATGTAGGTTAGTTACAACTGCTTTAAACTAATAATTTACAAATTCCTTTTCATTCTACCAACTCGCAGATCTCCCGAATACGTATCTTCGCCTCCTCCCGACACAGACAGTGGACTTAATTCTCCTCGAGGGTCATCAGCTTTTAGTGCTTTCTCTGGTAAGTGCTGTGCACAATCTATTACCTAAAAAGCCTTGGCAGATAAAGGAAAGTGTTGATTGACTAATCAATTGAGTACCATATCATGCCATCAAGCCAAGGCCATTAGCAACATGTTGCAATTTACACATGAGCCTTTCAGTCGAGAAACATGCCAAGCGCCATTTTTAAAAAGTGTCAGAAATCGCGATTGAAAATTGCCAATTTTCCAATTTATATTATTCTTATTATTATTATCATTATTATCAATATAATAGTAATAATTATTATTGTTGTTATTATTATTTTTATTATTATAATTATTATTTTTCAATCGCGATTTCTGACACTTTTTAAAAATGGCGCTTGGCATGTTTCTCGACTGAAAGACTCGTAAACAATTACTATATAACACAAGAAATGTGCTTTCACCTATTTGTGAAGAAACTTTCTATTGGAACTTTCTCTTTTATTCTATTTTATGAATTATTTCTCTTATGATGGGGAGTGTGTGATGAGCATCACTATCTAGATGAAGTGCAAGTCACTGCAAGAATGTGCAAATGAAAGTACAGAGGAGGGAAGGGATATCAACATCCTATAGGGGAATGTGAAGAATGATTGGACGAGCCTTAGAGGATTTAACTTCAACATAATCAGCAATAAGACGCTTTTCAAGCTGAGACGAAAAATATATAAGCAATTCATATAATGAGAGTATTTTCTCAATGTGTGTACACATACTGGTATACATAAACAGACACATACATAGACTTATATATAAATTCTTTTTTACACATGATTAACATGTATATATATATACACATATATATATACATACATGTACACACATATATATACATACATGTACACACATATATCTATCTATCTATCTATCTATCTATCTATATATATATATATATATATATATATATATATATACATATATATATATATATATATATATTTTGCTCGAATTTTGGCCGAAATTTTCGAAAAAATTTTCGGCCCGAAAATCGGCCGAAATTTACGAAAAAAATTTTGGAAAAATTTTTGGCCCAAAAATTGGCCGAAATTTTTGAAAAAATTTTCGGCCCGAAAATCGGCCGAAATTTTCGAAAAAATGTTTGGCCCGAAAATTGGCCGAAATTTTAGAAAAAAATTTTGGCTCGAATTTCAGC
>NC_090756.1:23072388-23123267 GCF_036898095.1 Palaemon carinicauda
ACTTCGCATGAAAACCAGGTCCATGGGCTTCACTGACTTGTGGCTAAAATTGTCAAATTAAGCACCTATCCTCTCTTGAAACCAAATTAAGCACCTATCCTCTCTTGAAACCTTCTTTGGTTCAAACCATGCATAAAAAGATCCAAATACTAATCCTACTAAATATGATCTCATTGCTATACATATATTGAAACCATAGTTTCTTATCATATTTATGTTAGGTGTTCTTTCTAAAGAATATCAGAGAATCAAAGGTATTTAGCAGTCTTGCATATAACCATATTGTATTTTTACCTTTTTGTTGATTGGATAGTCCCTTGGTCCACACCCTTCAACAATATGATAAGAGTCCAGAGGTCCAACCCCTTCAACACCAAGAAGAGGCACAATTCTGCATTATCCAACTTACTGTCAACAAGTACACAAATCTATATTTAATAAACTTCCAGCATATGTAACACTTTGTTCTTATTTTCCATGACTTATTTCTAATTTACTGTCCAACAATTTTATAACTGTTTACAAGGCTCACTTCCCTATCACCAGTAGTATTTGGTGGTGTTATAATTCGGTCACTAATCTCCTGTTTTCGGTTTGATCTAATGTTTTTCACTTCATTTATTTCATCCATCTTCTGTTCATTGCGTCTTGTCTCACTTTGGTCGTTCTTACTCCACCAGATTTTAATGGGGATCCCATGATTTGGCTATGATCAGACATCCAAAATACAAGTAATACCCATGTTCCTGACTCCTCTCCATCAAAATTTTATATTTAACACTAATCGGCATTTTGGATAGTTGGGTTTCAATATATTTACTAAACACAATCCCATGGCTCCGATGGCCAGTCATTAATCTGTGAGTTTGTAACTGCAACACAGTAATGGTACTTGCGGGATTGTCAAGGCTAGCATGTACGACAACGGCTTAATGTTAATGATTATTCTGTTTCTGTTCAAGGTTGAAGTCATAAGCGGCACTATACCGAACAATAAGGATGAGAACAACAAGAATTCGGCCGCACTAAAAGAGCAGCAACAGTCGGACGACACAACAAATTCGACTGAAAACGAGAATGAAAATGGTGAGCTAAAAAAAAAAAACCATCATGACTGAAACTTGCTACAAAAATATCAAAAGACCACGACTGGTGAGTCTCTTATGAGTTGTTGTAATGAACGAGAGAAAACACCTGTATAAATACTCAATAACAACTTAATTTCTTTTATACAGAACTGAACGGCAACCAACTAGGAAGTCCAACAGATGCCTCAGAATCTACCCTAGAAGGGGAAGAGGATCCAGATCTCTTGGATTCGTCAGAATGGCGTCTGTCGCTGGAAAACGACAAGAGGAATTCCAGGGGCAGGACCAAGAGACGTCCTTCTCATCTCTTGGACAACATACCTCCCTCAAACTACTCTGAAGCAGTGCATAGACTGTCCTTGACACAAACGATGTTCCCTCTGGAAGAACAACCGCAGGTCAGTGCCGTTACGAGGGTAACCAACAAAGAATTGCCGCTCCAAATTTATTTCTTAGGCGCTTCTATTATACATAGAACTATCCTCCTCATTTAACACTACTTATGCCCCCTGTGGCCGCGGCGGCATAAAAACAATTAAAATAAAACCAACGTTATCCCTGCATGTCGTAAGAGGCGACTAAAAGGGACGGGACGAGGGGGCTGGGAACCCCCTCTCCTGTATATAATCCTGCGAGACATCAACAAAGAGATGGAGCTGGGGGGAGAGTGACTGCTCCCCGCACTCTAGTTTTGGGGTGTTTGAATGTGCGTGGATGTAGTACGATAGAGAGCAAAAGATGTGAGATTGGAAGTATGTTCAGGAATAGAAGGATGGATGTATTGGCCTTGTGTGAGACAAAGATGAAAGGAAAGGGTAAAGTGATGTTTGGTGAAATGTTTGGTAGAGTGTCTGGAATTGAAAGGGGAAGAGGGAGAGAGGGTGTGGCTTTATTGCTGATGTGACGTAGTTCCAGTAGGCCCTGCTGCTTCCCCCGGTGCCTTAGATGACCGCGGAGGTAGCAGCAGTAGGGGATTCAGCATTATGAAGCTTCATCTGTGGTGGATAACGGGGGAGGGTGGGCTGTGGCACCCTAGCAGTACCAGCTGAACTCGGTTGAGTCCCTTGTCAGGCTGGGAGGAACGTAGAGAGTAGAGGTCCCCTTTTTGTTTTGTTTCATTTGTTGATGTCGGCTACCCCCCAAAATTGGGGGAAGTGCCTTGGTATATGTATGTGTATGTGGCCATCAAATAAAATTAATAAGAGATGTTATGCAAGATAAAAGGATTGTTGTCATTAGCCTATAAATAATTGTCTAGAATAATATTTTTTTTCAGATACAAGCCATTAAGTAATCTAAATGGAAAACCTGCTAGCCTTAAATCGACCTAATAACTGAGAGCTGAATAACTTCAAGTCATAAATAGGACAGAAGATCCCTAACTTACAAACTAAATAGATTGCAAAAAGCTGTTTGTAAGTCGAATTTGGTTACATTTTGGTCTAGGGAAGACCTAACCTGAACCCCACGCTTACAATTTCCTGCTAGAAAAGTCAACAAATAGTCAGGTTTCATATGAAATAGATATCGGGTTATTACGGACGTCGTTTAGCTTACTGTATTAAATGATATAATTTTGTTTTATTACGGTATTTATCTTTATTTTCAGTTGAATTTGTGTTTGTATTTCCGAATATTTTTAAGTTGGGGACCTTTTGTACTTAGTTTTATGTTCCAGAAATTTAGAAAAGCTTTGGATTATTTCAGATATATCAAAAATACTTTTAAGCATATCCTGGATGGCATTACTTGACTAATCTCATTTGGTATTATCAATTATCTTCATATTCTTCCCTTATATAAGCCAAATGACTTATTCCCACCATATAATTTGAAATACCTATAAATTCTCTTTTTTTCTATACTATGTGGGATGCATGAAGACTGAAGATGCCAGTTCAGATTCTGAAACGGAAGAAGACATGGACACCCTCGAACCAAACACCAACAACGGGACGACCCCAGACCCCTTCGCTAACATCGCAACGACGTCGGCAGGCGGGTTCCTGATGGTAGACGAAGGTACTGCAGGATTTTCCCACAACCAGTGGTCCAAGAGACTCAGCGGAGAGAGCGAATTCAGCCTCCTAGCTTTGGGAGGACTCGCTTCGCCAAGGTCGAGCATCCACACTATCACGCCAAGATCTTCTTTCCAGGTAAAGTTAGGGAAATCTATTAGAAAATACCATGAAAATTTTCATTACCTCTTCTGCAATGAAATCTTCACCATACTCTGATAAGTCCCTCTTCTGCTATGATGTTTTCGCCATACTCAGATATGTCTCTCTTTTGTTATAAAATTTTCACCATACTCGTAAAAGTCCCAGATTGTTTATTGTTTATTACTTATCTTGTTATTCATTTATTTCATCATTTACTTTCCTCACAGGGCTATTTTCCCTGTTGGAGCCCTCGGGCTTATAGCATCTTCCTTTTTCAACTAGGGTTGTAACTTGGGTTATAATAATAATAATAATAATAATAATAATAATAATAATAATAATATAATAATAATAATAATAATAATAATAATAATATCCGTATAAGATACACAGTAGAAGTTGAATATTCTTATCTATATCAATAGGTGTATGAACTACAAACAAACAGACTAAATGATGTGACAAAAATTCATCCACGCAAACCAAACTTTTAGGATTTGAACACACTGCCTATTGACATACAGTTTGGAAACAAATTTACTGTTCTTTAAACTGCAACAACATAGACATGGATTTCATAGTATCAAACCAATCTTTCTTTTTATTTAGTCTTTATTTACGAAAGACTTCCATGTCAATCTATGTTTTTTTTTTTTTATTCTAATATTTCCCATACGATATTCTTTTTTCAGGTACCCGACTCTCCTTCCCACTCCGTGCCTCGTGTTGGAGTTGTCATCACCTCCTCAAGACAGTCCCAGCGCAGGTAGGCTCCTACTCAATACCAAAAGGCAAAGAAGGTACAGTAAAGTACTGTACCGGGGTACGGGATATCGAGGGTCAGTAGTCGCGAGACTTGCTTCACTAGCAGGAGGGCCCAGGTTTTATTTTTTGGGCAATACAAGGAATTTCAGGCGCATCTTATTGAAAACAGACTTGGACTCTCCACACTTATGCTGTGGATTAAGTGCCTAAGCAGATAATATTTCAACCCAGTTAGAAAAGTGTCTGGGCTGAGTAAGCTTAACGTGAATCCCATGCCTATGATTTCCAGCTACAAAAGTCAAGAAATATGTTATTTTCATTAGTAAAATAAATTTTTGAATATACTTACCCGATAATCATGTAGCTGTCAACTCCGTTGCCCGACAGAATTCTACGGAAGGGATACGCCAGCGATCGCTATACAAGAGGGGGGTGTACTCACAAGCGCCACCTGTGGCCAGGTACTGCAGTACTTCTTGTTGACACCACCTCAATTTTTCCTCGGTCCACTGGTTCTATGGGGAGGAAGGGTGGGTCAATTAAATCATGATTATCGGGTAAGTATATTCAAAAATTTATTTTACTAATGAAAATAACATTTTTCAATATTAATCTTACCCGATAATCATGTAGCTGATTCACACCCAGGGAGGTGGGTGAAAACCAGTGTACATGTATATCAAGAAGCTAAGTATCCCGTATTTCATATTATCAGTTATTCAAAATAACAATGAAATTATAAGTACCTGGTAAGGAAGTCGACTTGAGCCATTACTCTGCCTTAAATAAGTTCGTCTTCCTTACTGAGCGCAGCGTTCCTCTTAGGAGGCTGAACAACTCTAAGGTGCTGAAGTATCAAGGGCTGCAACCCATACTAAAGGACCTCATCACAACCTTTAACCTCGGCGCTTCTCAAGAAAGAATTGACCACCCGCCAAATCAACAAGGATGTGGAAGGCTTCTTAGCCGACCGTACAACCCATAAAAAGTATTCAAGAGAAAGGTTAAAAGGTTATGGGATTATGGGAATGTAGTGGCTGAGCCCCCGCCTACTACTGCATTCGTTGCTACGAATGGTCCCAGGGTGTAGCAGTACTCGTAAAGAGACTGGACATCTTTGAGATAGAATGATGCGAACACTGACTTGCTTCTCCAATAGGTTGCATCCATAACACTCTGCAGAGAACGGTTCTGTTTGAAGGCCACTGAAGTAGCCACAGCTCTCACTTCATGTGTCCTTACCTTCAGCAAAGCAAGGTCTTCTTCCTTCAGATGAGAATGTGCTTCCCTAATCAGAAGCCTGAATAGTAAGAAACTGAGTTCTTAGACCTTGGAAAAGAAGGCTTCTTGATAGCACACCATAAGGCTTCTGATTGTCCTCATAAAGGTTAAGACCTTTTTAGATAGTACCTAAGAGCTCTAACTGGGCAAAGTACTCTCTTCAGTTCATTCCCCACCAAGTTGGACAGGCTTGGGATCTCGAACGACTTAGGCCAAGGACGTGAAGGAAGCTCGTTTAGCAAAAACCGAGCTGCAAGGAACATGTAGCCGTTTCAGATGTGAAAACTATGATCCTGCTGAAGGCGTGGATCTCACCGACTCTTTTAGCTGTTGTCAAGCACACGAGGAAAAGAGTTTTTAATGTGAGGTCCTAAAAAGAGGCTGATTGGAGAGGTTCAAATCTTGATGACATAAGGAACCTTAGGACCACGTCTAGATTCCAGCCTGGAGTGGACAACCGACGTTCCTTTGAGGTCTCAAAAGACCTAGGGAGGTCCTGTAGATCTTTGTTGGTGGAAAGATCCAAGCCTCTGTGGCGGAAAACCGCTGCCAACATGCTTCTGTAACCCTTGATCGTAGGAGCTGAAAGGGATCTTACTTTCCTTAGATGTAACAGGAAGTCAGCAATCTGGGTTACAGTGGTACTGGTTGAGGAAACTGCATTGGTCTTGTACCAGCTTCGGAAGACTTCCCCTTGAGACTGATAGACTCTGAGAGTGGATGTTCTCCTTGCTCTGGCAATCGCTCTGGCTGCCTCCTTCGAAAAGCCCCTAGCTCTTGAGAGTCTTTCGAAAGTCTGAAGGCAGTCAGACGAAGAGCGTGGAGGTTTGGGTGTACCTTCTTTACGTGAGGTTGACGTAGAAGGTTCACTCCTAGAGGAAGAGTCCTGGGAATGTCGACCAGCCATTGCAGTACCTCTATGAACCATTCTCTCGCGGGCCAGAGCGGAGCCAACCAACGTCAGCCGTGTCCCTTTGCGAGAGGAGAACTTCTGAAGTACCCTGTTGACAATCTTGAACGGCGGGAATGCATACAGGTCGAGATGGGACCAATCCAGCAGAAAAGCATCCACGTGAACTGCTGCTGGGTCTGGAATCGGAGAACAATACAACAGGAGTCTCTAGGTTATCGAGGTAGCGAACAGATCTATGGTTGGCTGACCCCACAGGGCCCAAAGTCTGCTGCAAACATTCTTGTGAAGGGTCCACTCTGTGGGGATGACCTGACCCTTCCGGCTGAGGCGATCTGCCATGACATTCATACCGCCCTGAATGAACCTCGTTACCAGCGTGAGCTTTCGATCTTTTGACCAGATGAGGAGGTCCCTTGCGATCTAGAACAACTTCCACGAAAGAGTCCCTTCCTGCTTGGAGATGTAAGCCAGGGCTGTGGTGTTGTCAGAGTCCACCTCCACCACCTTGTTAAGCTGGAGGGACTTGAAGTTTATCAAGGCCAGAAGAACCGCCAACAACTCCTTGCAATTGATGTGAAGTGTCCTTTGCTCCTGATTCCATGTTCCCGAGCATTCCTGTCCGTCCAAAGTCGCACCCCAGCCCGTGTCTGATGCGTCCGAGAGGAGACGGCGGTCGGGTTTCTGAACAGCCAAAGGTAGACTTCCTTGAGAAGAAAGCTGTTCTTACATCACGCGAGAGAAGACCTCCTCTCTTCGGAAACAGGAACTGAGACCGTCTCTAGCGTCATGTCCTTTATCCAGTGAGCAGCTAGATGATACTGAAGGGGGCGGAGGTGGAGTCTCCCTAACACGATGAACAGGGCCAGCGATGAAAGTGTCCCTGTTAGACTCATCCACTACCTGACTGAGCATCGGTTCCTTCTCAGCATGCTCTGGATGCATTCTAGGGCTTGGAAGATCCTTGTGGCCGACGGAAAAGCCCGAAAAGCTCGACTCTGAAGATCCATACCCAGGTAGACAATGGTCTGGGATGGGACGAGCTGGGACTCCTCAAAATTGACCAGGAGGCCCATTTCCTTGGTCAGATCCATAGTCCATCTGAGAATCTCCAGACAGCGACGACTTGTGGGAGCTCTTAAAAGCCAGTCGTCTGACGGAGCCGGACACAAGATCATGGTCCTGCTGCACAGTCTGTGAACTGTCAACCATGGGGAAGCGAGGAAGTACAGTGACAACCCGAAGCTGTCTAGACTGTCTGGGTCGTACAGACAACTCCTTATCGGGTTGCTGAGGTTGCCGCACTGCGTCACAACAAGTCACTTCTGCTGGTTGTTGAACGTCTTCCCAGTGACACACTGACTCCGTAAACAAAAAATCCTCTAACAAGGACTAAGCTTGGACTGCATGTCTTGCAACACAGCTCAAGGTCTATGGGAGCAGGTGTGGTAACAGACGGGGTTAGCGACTGAAGTGGAACCATTACCTTCCCTGGAAGCATGTTATGCTTAAATAAAAGTCCATAGGAGGCTACGCAGCTAAAGGCTCCTCTCCAAATGACAGAGTCCTCAAGGGAATATCAGAAGGAGGGAGAAAAGCACTTTCTCATCTACAGGGACCATATCCGAGAAAAGCTAAGTTCTCTCAGTGAGGGTTTCACTGGTGCAAAAGCAGCAGACTAGAAGGCAACGTTATGAAACTGCTTGACAGTCTAGTGAGTTGGCAACAACCAAAGATGTGTGACTGAGAAGCATGCGGTAAGGTATGCAGAGCATGCTGTATGCAGAGCATGCTGTATGCAGAGCATGCTGTATGTAGAGCATGCTGTAAGGTAAGCAGAGCATGTTGCATGGCGTGTAACATTTCTCAGAAATTCCATGACCAGTGCTAGATTGAGTAATATCGCATTACTGTCCATTGAAAGTGCACGTGCCGAGGGAATTGATTTAGACTGTTTTGTTGATGAATTTGATAGCCGGCATGATAATCGTAGAATTAAGCTGCACTAAATATACGTACTATAATCTACTTCACCTCAGGAAAGGGAAACTCGCCCTGTTGGCAACACTGCATTACTTCATGCATGCTTGCATGGGGTTTTAATATCAACATAATATTTACATTACATTCATAACTCATGATTCATTTTTTGTTTTGAAGATATTTTTGCCATATTTTGAGATTTTGTTAAAAATATATTGCAAGGAATACATATATATTTTTTTTTTTTTTTTTTTTTTTTTTTTTAAGTAATACGAATAACCTCCATTATCATAATGTTTGTGTAGGCATACATGTATATGTTTTACAAATGCCAGTTATGAAAGTAATGAGGTGTTATTATTGTCATTTGTTATTTCAAAGTTGAATGGGAAGAGGCTCAAGCTGAGGAGAAAGTGGCAGATGCATGCGTTGAGGTGGCTGACTCATAGCATGAGGTTCCTGCCTCAAGAGTTGCGCTTGCCTCAAGGGTTGAGGTGGATGCGCAGTAGCAGGTTCCTGTCTCACGAGTTGAGGTTCTTGAGGTGTGAGCTGCGAGAGTTGAGGTAGCGGCTGCGCAGAACGCAGTTCCTGTCTCACGAGTTGAGGTTCTTGAGGTGCTAGCCTCAAGAGTTGAGGTTCTCGCCTTGAGGAAAGTGGAGGTAGCAGCTGCGAGAGCTGAGGTGGCTGCCTCAAGGATGGTAGAGGTTGTCGTACCTCAAGAGGTTGTTGCCTCGAAGATGGTCTAACTGCAAGAAACTCTTGCCTCAAAGGAAGAGGAGGAAGTAAGGCATAAGACTCCTGTTCCCATTGTTGAGGTTGCCTTAAGGAAGGTGGAGGTTGCTGCACAACGCTGGTAACTGGCAACTCCCAACGCGGTAGCTCACGCATGGAGGTAGCTTGAGGAACCTCAACCTCATACGTCTGGCAGATTGTACTGCGCAGAGGAGGAGGAGCGTTCGCAGGAGGAGGTGTATTAACCTTCTCTGCCTGAAACTCCTGCATCAACACCGCCAGCTGAGACTGCATTGTCTGCAGCAAAGACCACTAGAGTTTAAGAAAGACAACAACAAACGGAGCTACTGTCCGTTGAGACTGAGGGTCTAAAACAGCTGGTGCGGCAACAGACGGAGCTACTGCCTGTTGCGATACCACCTTGCCTCTCTGGGAGGTGTGCAGTTGTCGTACTGCAGCAAGTCCGATATGACCCAGGGCTAATGGCTACACCTAGGAGTTGGACTTGTGCGGAAGGGACCGACTTGCACTTAAAAGCTGCAAGATTTGGTCCATGGTTTCTGCGAGAAACCTCTTCCGCAGACGAGGAATAAAAGGGCTCTCTCGTCTTTGTGTGGGTGGGGTGATCACGTCGGCAACGTGTGTAGATACACCCGAAACCACGGAGGGAAAAACGTCTGTTCGTCGATCAAGGCCTGCTGAACCCATAAGTCCTTCGACATTACTTCTCCCCTGGGCTTGGGAGCTTGTAAGAGGTCCCAGACTAGGCGAACAACTGGCACGAACAGACGAACCCTCGAACGCAACACTGTAACACTTTGCGCTAATCACTTATCACTTTTGATTTTCTGTTTGCACTTATTTCACTGAACTCGAAACTTTAAGTGGTTTGTACCTGAAACACGCAATTCTATCCTTCCTTAAAAGTGAGTAATTGCGAAAACAGAATTACAATGTAACAGAAAATCTAATGAAAGATAAATAATTCAGTGGCTGGAAAGAGACTAAACACTAGATCAAATAAACTACGTTTAAAATCTCTCACCGCATAAAGCTTGAGAACAAGAATAAAACTCTAGAAACGTTTACCTTCTTCCCCTAAAGAGACTAGGGAGAAGAGCAAAAACGATAACAACGTTACTCGCTTGAACGAAACGTTTATCCTCCTCTCTCTCCCTCCGTCTCTATCTCTCTCTCTCTCTCTCTTTTGACTTAGAACCTGAGAGAAGAGCCCAATCATATATATCGTTAAAACATATTATTGTTAAAGGAAAAAAACTGAAAGATTTCCCAAATAAAAAGTTCCTTTATTAGAATTAAAACCATTAAGCTAAGAAAGAATGAACAAAACGCTAGAAACGGTTACTCTTACTGCAACGTGACACCGTGAAAATTCTCTCTCTATCGTAACGATAGAGCGCAAGTTGAACGTTCTGAACGTCAACAACTGCAGAGACGTTAGTTCAACTTTGAAAACAGTACGAGACTATCAAAGAAATTCTTTCAAAAACATTAAAATAGCATAATATGTTAACAGGTAAAATCGAAATGACGGGCTCAATGTTAATTAACTTCGGTACCAAGAAAAGACCGCCTACTATTAGGAAAGGTCGAATATAAACAAATATAAAAATTAATTTTAATAAGTTTATAATAAAAGGAAGTTAAACGAAGAGGCCTATAAAAGGCGGAGAGATATAAAATAAATCTATAACTTTTGTTAAGCAAAATTAAGAAAGAGAGTCTATACTCTCTTAGACACCAACACTTCCGTCTAAGGGAAGGGTCGGCCATTTAAAAGTGAAAGAGAGTTCATACTCTCTTCGTCACCATAATTAATCAAATTAATTCCAAAAGCTAGCTAAGCTAATGATAAAACTTCCTGAATAGCGAAAGCTAAACTCTAGAGCAAATACATCACCAAATCGTGAGCAAAAAACTCCAGAATCAACAGCGTATCCATGTAGGTCTAGCCGGAGGCACGACAGAGGAAAAATTGAGGTGGTGTCAACAAGAAGTACTGCAGTACCTGGCCACAGGTGGCGCTTGTGAGTACACCCCCCTCTTGTATAGCGATCGCTGGCGTATCCCTTCCGTAGAATTCTGTCGGGCAACGGAGTTGACAGCTACATGATTATCGGGTAAGATTAATATTGAAAAAGTCGTGTTTCATATGAAATAGATATCAGGTTATTACAAATAACATTTTATTTACTGTATTAAATTATATAATATCGTCACCCTCATAAACTAACTGCCTAAGTCATTTTCTCCACTTGTTGGGAAATAAAAAAAAACCTTCTCATTTTCTAATTCTTTATATCATTGTGTTGAGCTTCAATTCACAAATTCTAATTCACAAATTCTTCTGTTAAGAATTTGTTAATTGAAGCTCAAGACAATGATTAGGAAATGAGAAGGTTTTTTTTTTTGATTTCCCAACAAGTGGAGAAAATGACTTAGGCAGTTAGTTTATGAGGGTGACGATATTGTTTTATTAGTTTTTCTTTATCTCATCGTTGTTATTTTCAGTTGCATTTGTGTTCATATCTCCGAATGTTTGTCAGTTGGGTACCTTTTATACTGTAATTTATATACAGCAAGTGATCCACGAACATGATGTTTCCATGGGAATATATTCATAAGATTAATATAATCCTTGCCATAGATATTCTTCTTTCCATAAACATACACCTGATTTTCCATGAAATTTCTCTTTTAAATTACAGGTGCAGCAGCGCATCTGCCGCAGCAGCCTTCGCCGTCGCTACGGCGGGTTCGAGTAACCCTCGCGACATAACAAACGTACCGCCTCTGGATCAGTTCTCCCTCACAGACTGCAGAAGAGCATCTTTCAGGGAACGACCCCGCCAGGAATCCATCATCTCGACAGCAGCTACTATGAGGGTGCTCAATGTTCTTCGTCACTGGGTGTCAAAGCATTCGCAGGTCAGTAATTGGTGTCAGTTTCATAAGGAGTTAAAAAATAATCGAGTACTTTTACCACTTGAAGGTAGAGATGAGTCATGAACAATATCTGAGCTTTTCAATATAATTCTAATATTCAGCTGAGCAACACTTCATTGAAATTTGAAAAATATAATTGCTAGCAATGACTCAAATTTGGACAGCTTTCAAATCTATTGCTACCAAGGGGGGAAGGCATCAGGCAACTGAATTCTAACTGGTTTGGAAAAAATATGGAGTTGTAACAGTAGAACCTCGTAATAACGGACTAATATTGGGGAAGGGGTGTCCGGTACCGTCGATAATCCGTAGTATCTCAAATAATAAATTGCAACCTTATAGATTAACAGATTTTTTAATACACCAGTGTGCAGAAAAGTACCAATTATTCCCACTTCCATTGTGTTTATCTCTGGGAATGTGGAGTTACACATATATTTTGAGGCACCTTTGCATAGCTTTCTTCAAGTCTTTAGGCAAAACTAAAAACATCTTTGTATACTAGCAGCAAAGTAAAGTTACGCTAATCAATGGGTGGTTTTTACTTTACTACCAATATTGGCTATGAAGTCCTAGAGCAAAATTACAAACATCTTTGTATATTAGCAGCAAACTAAAGTAATAATTAAAATGATGTTACACTCATTAACGAGTGGCTTTTACTCTACTACCAATATTGGCTATGAAGTTTAAAGTTTGGCCATAAAATGACACAAATGTGATGGTCTAGTCATAGCTTGGTCTTTAAAGAATCACAGAGCTAAATCAATTATAAAGAAATCAATAAGCTTCATTTTTACAGAATAGCATAAGCTATGTGATTAAAGTATTTTCAAGGCATTTCTGTTCGACATCTATTCTCTTAAATTTATTCAAAGTTTTATCCTTAACCTCTACTTATTTTCAAGGTCGAAAGATAAACTGATTATGGTGGTATTTCCTCTCATACATTAACCCTTTTACCCCCAAAGGACATACTGGTACGTTTCACAAAACTTATCCCTTTACCCCCATGGACGTACCGGTACGTCCTTGCAAAAAAATGCTATAAAAGAATGAGACCAATCTGACCTCTCTATGACAAAAATTAAGGCTGTTAGAGCAATTTAAAAAAATATATACTGCAAAATGAGCTGGGGAAAAAATAACCCCTTGGGGGTTAAGGGTTGGAAATTTCCAAAGAGCCTGGGGGTAAAAGGGTTAATGCTGTATGCTGTATATAACCATCTTTCTTTATCAGTTTCTTGTTAGCTCCCATCAGTACTAGACTCTCCACTAATATCAATCGCATTTCAAAAAAGGACTTCGATGCCGACTCACAACTGAGAGCGCTAACAATTGAATTTCTCGACGACATGGCATGCAGTCCATCGCTGTTGCCAGCCGAGCATAAGGCTGCCTCCCAGTTACTAAAGCTCCTAGCCAAAGAAGAGCCCCCCGAAACACAAGTGGACGTAAGCACGCTCCTTGCTCCGCCAACGGTGAGTTGATAAAATCACATACCCAAGTATCTTTCGTCCCCTTCTCTCATAGTTCAATCTCCAGCTGATATAATGATTTCTCTAACATTCTGAGTAACACTTTAAAGAACACTAACTGGGAGTAAAGTAATGAGCTTCAGGATTTCCTAATTTTCACTTATTAATTTTCTGGATTCCCTAATTTTCACTTAATTTTCTGGATTCCCTAATTTTCACTTATTAATTTTCTGGATTCCCTAATTTCCACTTGTTAATTTTTTGGATTCCCTAATTTCCACTTGTTAATTTTTTGGATTCCCTAATTTCCACTTATTAATATTTTGGATTCCCTAATTTCCACTTATTAATTTCCTGGATTCCCTAATTTCCACTTGTTAATTTTTAGGATTCCCTAATTTTCACTTAATAATTTTCTGGATTCCCTAATTTTCACTTGTTAATTTTTTGGATTCCCTAATTTCCACTTGTTAATTTTTTGGATTCACTAATTTCCATTTGTTAATTTCCTGGATTCACTAATTTCCACTTATTAATTTCCTGGATTCCCTAATTTCCACTTGTTAATTTTTTGGATTCCCTAATTTTCACTTAATAATTTTCTGGATTCCCTAATTTTCACTTATTAATTTTCTGGATTCCCTAATTTCCACTTGTTAATTTTTTGGATTCACTAATTTCCACTTGTTAATTTCCTGGATTCACTAATTTCCACTTATTAATTTCCTGGATTCCCTAATTTCCACTTGTTAATTTTTTGGATTCCCTAATTTCGACTTATTAATTTTCTGGATTTCCTAATTTTCACTTAATTTTCTGGATTCCCTAATTTTCACTTATTAATTTTCTGGATTCCCTAATTTCCACTTGTTAATTTTCTGGATTCGCTAATTTTGACTTAATAATTTTCTTGATTTCCTAATTTTCCTTATTAATTTTCTAGATTTGTGTATAGCAGCTTACTATGTTCTTATTTATTGCTATTCCGGATAGCAAGGTTAGCGTCTCGGATTTCCATTGCAGAGGTCCCGAGTTCGGTCCCCGCCAGGGACGCGAATACCGTGATACCTACTCCCAGGGTGGCGCCTGGGGGGGAGGTTAGAGGGGACTAGTGATAGTCCCTGCTGGCTAATGGTCGCCCGAGGAGAACGATGTAAATCGTCTCAGTGGAGACCTAAAACCCGCAACTTTAACTTTTTTTAATAAAACTTTTCTCTATGAACAGACTCCTAGTCGCGAGAGCATCGAAACACTTTCAGCTTTAGAAGTAGCCGAGCAGATGACCTACACCGACCATCAAATCTTCATTTCCATCAGAAGCGAGTAAGTTATCAGTTTTAGACAGCCATTCAAAAACTAACTATCTGAAACAATCAGTAATGAGTAACCAGTCAACCATTTCAAGATTGTGAACCAATAGTTACCAATCTTAGACTACCAGAGCACCACTTCAAGACAATTATAGTCCATTCCTTTTAGCGATGCAGATTTGCACCTACTCGCAGCGGTGCCCTTTTAGCTCGGAAAAGTTTCCTGATCGCTAATTGGTTAAAATTATCTCGTCCAACCAATCAGCGATCAGGAAAATTTTCCGAGCTAAAAGGGCACCGCTGTGAGTCGGTGCAAATCTGCATCGCTAAAAGAAATTGACTATAGTTATGGGTTGCTAGAGTAGAACGATGCCGGTAATAAGTTACTTGTCTAGATGTATAATACAGGAGTTATCTATCCTTAACAATCAGTCATGTGAAGAACAGATGTCATGTATGGAAGCGAATAACAAAGGACTGAATCTTCGTAAAAGAGCAAATCTATCGAGAATTCTTGTCTTCTGGTCCTGAAATGACTTCTCTGGAGGAGCATCTTAAACAAATTTCACATTTTTGGCAGATTATTAAAAGGTTTGAAGTCAGAAAACATCCAATTTGCAAACTTTCAATGAATACTAACATGCAATGAAGACAATGCAATGTAAATATCACTGTGGAATAGTAAAATGCTTACTGTATTGTACAATTTCCTATCCGGAGAGCTGCCTTGGACAACATATCATCTTGAGCCATCAGATAGAATAGTTTTATGTCATTTCTGAAAAATTAAATTAATGTAGATATATTTTGAAGAGGAATATGTCATTGAGTACAACATCTGCCAGAGGAAAATAAAAATCAGAAGAGAATGATACTGTATAAGTCTCTTTTTCTTCATAGGTTCAATTCATATTTTCATTTTATATATTGATATTGGTTTTACAACTTTCTTTGGCTAAATTTTAAAATAGTGTGACGATTTTTTCCCAAACACAGTAAAGTGCGACCAGCTGTTCCCTAATTCAAAAGCAAACTCCAATACAGAATTACATGAAAATCCATCAATAACCTATTTGGATATCATGGTAAAATACAGAAAATACAAAGACAGTCAGATACAGTAAACACATAACCTCTATGTAGCTTTAATTCAGGAGGTAAATGAACTTACTCCCAAGATCTAATATAACTTTCGCTGACCCTAAAGTCACTATATGCCATGGGGCCTTCATATCTAGATTAATTACTACAAATACCTTAACCCTTTTACCCTCAAAGGACGTACTGGTACATTTCACAAGACCCATCCCTTTACCACCATGGACGTACCGGTACGTCCTTACAAAAAAATGCTATATTTTTTTTTTCATATTTTTTATAATTTTTTGAGAAAATTCAGGCATTTTCCAAGAGAATGAGACCAACCTGACCTCTCTATGATAAAAAATTAAGGCTGTTAGAGCAATTTAAAGAAAAATATACTACAAAATGTGCTGGGAGAAAAATAACCCCCTGGGGGTTAAGGGTTGGAAATTTCCAAATAGCCTTGGGGTAAAAGGGTTAAAATCCATCAATAACTTATTTGGATATCATGGTAAAATACAGAAAATACAAAGACAGTCAGATTCAGTAAACACATAACCTCTATGTAGTTTTCATTCAGGAGGTAAATGAACTTACTCCCAAGATCTAGTGTAACTTTCGCTAACCCTAAAGTCACTATATGCCATGGGCCCTTCATATCTATAGTCAATTTTTTTTAGCGAGGCAGATTTGCACCTCCTCGCAGCAGTGCCCTTTTAACTCGGAAAACGTTTCCTGATCGCTGATTGGTTAGACAAGATAATTCTAACCAATCAGCGATCAGGAATCTTTCCCGAGCTAAAAGGGCACCGCTGCGAGTCGGTGCAAATCTGCTTCGCTAAAAGAAATGGACTATAGATTAATTACTATAAATACCTTAAGATTACATGTTATTAAAACCTAATATGAGTTGGCTCTCAAATGAAAATTACTTCACGCTTCCTGATTTGCTTTCCAATTCAAAACTGAATCCAGCTAATAATACCTTTCTCCTGACAGAGAATTCTTAAAGACCTCCTGGATGAAACCAGACAAGGAAGAAAAAGCTCCCTACATCCTGTTGATCACCCGTCGTTTTAATGAGGTAAGAATGGTAAACTGTTAAGAAGTCATGAAAATATAAACATTCATATCATTGAAACAAATGTCTCATACGGCTATAATCATAATAATTTGTGTACAGTGTTTCTCATTACACGGTAAATTTAGGGCTTGAAGTTTACATGCGTATGTCGGGCTTGAAGTTTACATACGTATGTACAGTATACTTAGTATCGGAAACAACAATTCCTTATCTATACATGTTATAAAATATTAGTCTCAAGTATAATTAAGACTTCTTATTAGAATCGATGTTAGGCATACCGTATTTAATTCATAACCTCTGATAGTAATAATGTTGTTTAACTAGGTGTCGAGGCTAGTGGCATCCGAGGTGATCCGAGCTTCTACCTTACTCTCACGCGTAGCGGTTATTGAGAAATGGGTCGCAGTTGCCGACATCTGTCGATGCCTTCACAATTTTAATGGAGTGCTTCAGGTGTGTATAAACTGATCTCACATCTGTACTGTAATTTTCTCACTCTTGTAACAAATTCTCTTTGTAATACCTCAGCTTTGAGAAAAGCATTTTAATCCAGTAAAGAAACTAATATTGATAAATGTTTGGAATTCACATGAACATTCACATACTGTTAAAACGAAATATAAGCTATTATGTATAAACTGCTCCACATAGGCCTGGACTAAACCAAGTTGTGAAATTTCAACTCGTATGTTTTCAAAGTAAAGTTATATTTAAAAAAAAAAAAAGTGAATGAAACAGAGAATGGCTAGAAGGCGAAGAAAGGGAAAAGAGGAATCGTTGGCATTTTTTTCAAAATGCAAAACCAAGAAGATTGTTGATAAAGAGTAAGTAGAGGGTTATAAACATTGAGTTATATACATTGTTCATCATTTATTCAAAATATGTTTTATGTTTATTTGAGTTATATACATTGTTCATCATTTATTCTAAATATGTTTTATGTTCATTTCAGATTGACCGTGGTCAATGTTCAATAATAAAGGCATTTGAATAAATGGACCAAGCTCTTATTTATGACCACGGTCAATCTGTTGGGCTTAAAGGCTGCATGGCTTAACTGTTGGGCTTAAATGCTGCTTGGCTTAATTATTGGGTATAAATTGTGCTAAGCAGCATTTAAGCCCAACAGTTAAGCCATGCAGCCTTTAAGCCCAACAGATTGACCGTGGTCATAAATAAGAGCTTGGTCCTTTTATTCAAATGCCTTAAATGATGAACAATGTATATAACTCAAATAAACATAAAACATATTTTGATTAAATGATGAACAATGTATATAACTCAATGTTTATAACCCTCTAGTAAGAGAGGAGTTATTGAGAGCACAGAACCTTGAAGTACAGTACACAGCTGGAAATGGGGGGAAAAAGAAGATGACACTGTAAAGGAGTACAGTAATGCAATCTTGCTTTTCTTCCTTGTGGTTTTGTACAATAGAAATCCAGTAGATTTTCAAGATGCTAAAGTTAAAAGTTTACACAGTAAATGAGAAAAACTCTGATGGAAGAATGTTTAAAACAGCCATTTGGTATACACTTATAAATGCCTTTATTATGTCCAAAGTAACAACACCAGACTGTTTGAAGTCCAACAGAGGAAAATACTAAGCATATATGAGGCCTTAGATGACTGCGGAGGTAGCAGCAGTAGGGGATTCAGCATTATGAAGCTTCATCTGTGGTGGATAGATTGATTGATTGAAAGTTTTCTGGCATCCTGACATCTAAGGTCATTGACGCCGATACCATTTACTGTATATGAAAATTAAAAGAATTCGATTAAAACCATAAAAATTAAGAAGTTATTAAAATAGTTAAATAGTTTTCAGAAGACCTGCTTCTGAAATAAATCTAAAAATTCCGCTCGCATAGTAAGACACATCATGTCCAAGAATCTTGGCAAGGATAAACCTGCCATCCTCACCTCGAGCCTCAAACAGATATCTATTTCTTAAGTTAGTAAAATTAGGGCATTCGGTCAACAAATGCCTCACTGTTAAAGGTACTAAGCAGTCCTCGCAATACGGTTGGTGTTGGCCCTTCAGCAGAAACTCGTGTGTCAACCGTGTGTGACCAATACGGAGACGACAAAGAGCCGTCTCCCATTTTCGGGGAATCATGTTATACCTCCAAGGTGATATGATATTTGTTACTTCCCTCATTTTATTGCCATCTTGACTGTCCCAGTGCTGTTGCCATTTATCACGAACCAATTTCTTGATGTAAGGTAGGAGATCGTTACATGGAATGGGATACATCCTTGGTAGCAACTCGGATGCCGCATTCTTCGCCAGTAAATCTGCCTTCTCATTCCCAGACACACCTACATGTGCTGGAACCCAACAAAATCGAACAGTTATACCTTTCCGTCCAATAATAAAAAGCCATTCTAAAATCTTTAAAACTAGAGGGTTACTAGAATTAAAAACTTCTAAAGCTTGAAGAACACTCCTCGCATCACTAAAAATTGTAAAATTACCCTCCTTTTCCAAAGCTATTTTCTCAATAGCGGTTAATATGCCATACAGTTCGGCAGTAAATATGGAAGCTGTTAGAGGAAGTGCACCTCTACAATTAAAATCATTACTATGTACTCCAAATCCAACGCCAGCATCAGATTTGGAGCCATCAGTATATATAAAAGTCGATCCCCTATGTTCTTCGACATGTTCCATAAAAAGAGACTTGGATTCTAAGTCAGTCATATTCTTCTTAACTCCAATAAAGTATTTACAAAAAGATATGTCAGGTAATTTCCATGGAGGCATTGATGATACCTTGAATGGAAGTACCTTATTTCTAATTATATCCAGACTATTTAAAAATCGTTTCACCCGAAAGCCATAAGGTTGAGGAGATTTTGGGTGCAACTCAAAGTATGATGCGTGTCTTACAAGGCTTGCAGTCTGAAAGGCTAGAGAGCTAGGGAGTCTTTGCAATCTAAACCAATACCGAAGAATGGAAGACATTCGGTAAAGGTCTAGAGGTAACTCTCCAGCATCAACAAGGAGACTTGGGATAGGCGAGGTTTTAAAAGCTCCAGTAGATAATCTAATACCTGCATGATGTATCGAGTCTAATATTTTTAACCGGCTTGGGGTGGCTGAGGAATATACCTCACAACCATAACTAATTTTGGAAAAAATCAAGGCCTTGTATAATTTTAAAATAGTATTGCGGTCTGCCCCCCATGATGTATGGGCCAATACTTTTAAGATATTCAGAGCTTCAACACATTTAGCTTTTAGCGCTTTTAGGTGAGAAACCCATGTAAGTCTACAGTCAAATATCAAACCTAAAAATTTGGTTTCCGATACACATGGTATCCGTTGACCTTTAATGTATATATCCGGGTCTGGATGTACTCCCCGGATACGACAAAAATGGACAATGGTAGTTTTACTTGTCGAGAACTTAAAACCATTCATGTCAGCCCACTGGATAATTTTATCAATAGAGAGTTGGATTTTTCTCTCAACCATTGCCATTCTAGTGCCAGCAAATGATATTGAGAGATCATCCACAAATAATGTTGAGAGAACATCCTGGGGAATGGCTGAGGATATCCCATTAATTGCTAGTGCAAAAAGGGTTACACTCAGCACACTACCCTGAGGAACTCCTTCTTCCTGGCACTTAGTCTCTGATAGAGTTTCCCCCACTCTCACTTGAAAAACTCTACGTGAAAGAAATGCCTGAATAAATAGTGGCAGCTCTCCTCTCAATCCCAATTCATGAATGGTTTTAAGAATACCATATCTCCATGTGGTATCATATGCCTTTTCAAGGTCAAAAAATACTGTAACATGGTGCTGTTTGGAAGCAAAGGCTTCACAAATAGAAGACTCAAGTCGTATCAACACATCAGTCGTTGAGTGCATTTTTCGGAATCCACATTGAATTGGTGATAAAATACCTTTTTTTTCAAGGTACCATATCAGCCTTGCATTGACCATCTTCTCCATGATTTTACATAAACAAGATGTCAATGCAATAGGACGATAGTTTGCTGCTAAAAACTTGTCTTTACCGGGTTTTAAAAAAGCTAAAATAATGGCTAGTTCCCAAACACTTGGGTAACTATGATCATGCCATATTCTATTAATAATACTTAAAATAAATAGCTTTGTATTAAAATGTACATGTTTAATCATTGCATATGGAATTCCATCGGGTCCAGGGGCTGTATCATTGCAATGAGCAAGTGCGGAATCAAATTCTCTTTCAGTGAAAGGAGAATTATACGACTCTTCCCTTCTTGTTGCAAAATTTAAAATTTTCTTTTCTTCAGTGCTCCTATACTGGTGACCAGGGGCTCCTTCACACTTGCTAGATACATTTGAAAAATGATTAGCCAGGGCATTGCTAACATCATTTGCTTCACTTACATACTGGCCATTCACCCTCAACACTGGTGGTGGGTTGGGGGTGAATTTGCCAGCTATCTTTTTAACTTTCCTCCACACAGAAGATGGTGGTGTTCTACTGTTAATGGAGGAAACAAAAGACATCCATGACTGGCGCCTTGCTTCTTTCATGGCACGACGGAACTGTGCTCTACATTTCTTGTACATAATTAAATTCTCATCAGTTCTGCGTCTACGCAATCGTGTTAGAGATCTTCTTGTGGCTCTGTGGAGTGCAGTTAGTTCTGAAGACCACCACGGGACTGGTCGTCGTTTGAATAACCCTGTTGTTTTGGGAATTGAATTGACTCCTGCTGTATGAAGAGTTCCATTCAGTAGGTCTATGGCATCATCAACACTTTCAAACTGTTCTGCTCTCCCTTCGATTTCACTTAGCTCACAAAATTTAACCCAGTCTGCCTTGTCTAGATTCCAACGTGGCAATCTTTGCAAAGGCGGATCCTTGTTGGTGTTTATAATGATTGGTGCATGATCACTAGTATGCCAATCGTCTAATGTCCTCCAATCAAAATCAAGAAGGCAGTTGGAGCTTGCAATTGAAAGGTCAATGCATGACAAAGTACCTGTCTGAACATGGAAGTGTGTGGGCTCTCCTGTATTAAGGAGTCCCACATCCTCATTCTCCACAATTGATGAGATAATATTGCCCCTTGTGTTGGCCAAAACATCACCCCATAAAGGATGTCTACCATTCATATCTCCCAGTAAGAGAAAAGGTTGAGGGAGTTGTTGAATGACCTCTGCTAAATCATCATATAAAATATCATCATTTGGAGGTAAGTACAGAGAGCATATTGTATATTTTCTCCCTATATCAATTTGTACTACAACTGCCTGCAGGGTTGTACGTATAGATATAGGTATTTGGGGAACATCTCGACGAATGTACATGAGACTTCCGCCATGGCTCCCTACTCCGTGATCATAAGGTGTCCTATAACTAATATATTCGCGAGGACAAGGGGTATTAGCATCAAGCTTGCTCTCCTGGAGACATACAATTATGGGGGAATGCTCGTGAATTAAGAGCTTAAGTTCTTCATATTTGGCCCTCAAACCCTGACAATTCCATTGCAAAATGGATGAAAAAACTATGTATTATTTTCTGGAAGACATCTTTGATGAGGTCTTCCCATTGACAGTTTTTGATTTGACAATATTTTCTGTAGGCTTCTTAAGTTTGGGTCTTGATAAATTAGGTTTTATATTAGCCTTTTCAGTGTTGTTGTTACCTATTTCTTGTGGGGGATGGTGGACCTCCACTTGAATTTTTGATTGATTCAAGAAGTTTTCCTGTTGATCTGAAATATCAACAGGCAAAACATCATATCTATTTGATGACATAACTTTTGTGTTTTTAATGGATGGGGGTGAGAGAGATGGAGGTCTCTCTCTTTTCCTATTGACAGGTGGTGATTTATTAGGTTTTGATGCTTTCCCCACTACAGGCGCACCTGATAATTCTGTTTCATGTGGAACCTCCATCAAATCAGGCAAAGATATAGCCTGAGAGAGGTTAGAATTATCCTTTGTAGTGGGGGACAAAGGTTTACTAGAGGTGAGAAAGGTCTTACGTGATATTCTTGCCTTATCCTCTAGAATTCTATCAGAATATGGCAAATTTCTTTTCTGGGGAATAGAGGCAGTATTAGGTGGGCTGGATGTCTCCTGCCTCATTTTTTCTCCGGATTTCAATACTTTTGCATAACTTGCTGATTTACTCAATAGTCTCTTGGCATGCCCCACACTTATGTGTTCAATACTGGATTTATTGAGAGCAGCCTCTTCTAATTTATATTGCTGGCAGTTCCTATCCGTAGATTTGTGATTCAAATTGCAGTTTATACAATTGGCCTCTAGTGTACAGTCTCCATGGTAAACATTAGAGCATGTACTACACATTTTATCATTCTTACATACTTTAGATGGATGCCCATATCTATAACAATTAAAACATTGCAGCGGCTTCTGCTTAAAAGTTCGCACTTTAATTCGTTCATTCTCTATGTAAATGTGGAAAGGCACATCAGCATCCTGGAAAGTCAGGATAATCATTGACGTTCCAGGGACTTTATGCACTTTCCACACAGTTAAAGGACACATGGCCAATATCTCCTCTTCTGTGAATTCATATAAGTCTCTATTAAAAACTACTCCCCTTCCATAACTGAAGTTTAGATGGGGTTTCACATCCAGCTTTATGTCTTCGTTATCTGTATTTAAATTGGAAAGTATAACCGATTGAGTTTCTGATTTGGCACTTATTAGGAAACTGTTCTTTCCAAACCGAGATATATCTCCTGGTGCGATAGTACCTACTTTCTTTTGAAGAAATTTACATATTTTGAAATAATTTCCAGTACTCCCTTTTGATTGAGCAATAAGCCACTTTGGTGGTTTTGGCTTTCTCTGGGAAGGTACAACTACCTCTATACTTTTATCAATCCAATCTGCAGGCCTATATACATCCAGATTCTTGGGTACCCGATCGCAAAGAGCACCCTTGAAATTCAAATTACTGATTTTAATATTTATAATATCATTGATAGCTTTGAATGCTTCATCATGGTTATCAAATGATATCCATGAATCCCATTTGTCACCTTCAAGCCTCATCCTAATTTCCCTGATGTGACCATAACATTGAAATAATTTATATAGAACATCGTAATTGGTTTCAATGGGGATCTGAGTGATGTGAAGGATTCGCAAATTCTCCATGTCACCCAAATTACTTTGTTTTTGAACATAAGTAGCATGGTCCTTTAGAGTTTCCGGGTCGTCAACAGAGGGGTTAGTTTTAGGAGTAGAAGCAAGCCGGGTTATCCACCTCTTATCAGAGGATTTCAGTCCTCCTATCCCATGTGGCCCAACACGAGAAGAGGCTTCAGCGGGGACCAGTCCTCTATTAGAGAGGGGCTGCCTCTCTTAAGGTGGGCGTACACTGGTCAGTGGGGGTAGTTAGCCCCTCCCACCGACGACTCCAATGCCTAGCGTCACCCATTACCCGCAAATATGGGTGACTTAAAACCGGATCATTGGAGCCCGACTCTTAACAGACTTAGTCTGCACCCAATGGGGTCTGCCAGAGGGTGATGGCGTCTAAATTTGTACAGGTTGAGATGGCATGACATCCATCCCACCCTGCGCCAAATCCAAAGCAGCAGTCAAAACCTAAGTCGTACAAGCTAAAGTCGTCAACAAGTTCATGCCCAAGAGGAAGAGATGGGAGAAAATAAGAAGTAATCAAAGGAACGGAGAGAAAGTGCTGACTAATTTAGTTGGATCAACAGTTGGGCACCGAGGTCCAGTGGGGAAGTAGTTCCCATTGTTCATTAGAGCCCAACTGCTAGTCCCTAAGCCCCCCATCCTCATCAAGGCTTCAGCATCTGGGGGGCTGTGGTGGATAATGTGGGAAGGAGGGCTGTGGCACCCTAGCAGTACCAGCTGAACTCGGTTGAGTCCCTTGTTAGGCTGGAGGAACGTAGAGAGTAGAGGTCCCCTTTTTTGTTTGGTTTCATTTGTTGATGTCGGCTACCCCCCAAAATTGGGGGAAGTGCCTTGGTATATGTACGTATGTAAGAATATAACGACACAAAGTTAATTTCTGAGAGAAATTATGATATGAGAACCATTAATGAGTTCAGGGATTTGGTTCTCAATTGCCAGTCACCCAGTTCACCTAGGTCTAGAAGAGTGCTGAATCTTAGCCTGGAGTCCAGGACAAAGAAAAATGGATCTGATCACCCAACTCATCCATGTGGAACTTAGCATGCATGTCTCCTTACAGGTTATGTCCACAACGGCTGTTTGATGGTATAGGGCTAACTTTGACTTTACCTATCCATTTTCTCTGTTGGAGTTACTGTCTACAAAGTACCTTGCAGAACATACAGTAGTACAATGAAATAATTTTTTGGCAGTATCTTTCAACCCCTAATTCTCCTTTAAATTTCCTATCATTCTCACCTAAAGCTCAACTATTCAATATATGGTCTACTTCCGACTTAAAATTAATCCTTCAGGCCGACAATATGCATGACTAGGGATTTCAATAGCACAATATTGAAGTACCACTGCTTGTTTATTGTATACTTCTTGTTTTGTTTGTTTTAAATCTGCAATGCTTCAGATTGAAGGATTTTAGAAATTTTCTTTTTAGTAAACAATATCCCTTAATAGAGATCTTCATTTCCAGGTTTGTGCAGCTTTCCAGAACACCTCAGTGTTTCGCCTCAAGAAGACCTGGGAGAGAGTCTCAAAAACGGTTTGTAACAATTCAATTTCCTTTTGAATTCAATCAAGCTATAGAAGAAGGCCTTTCCTAGGCTCTCCACACAATCTCATAGACCTTTGTGAATAAGTTATTATTGCTAATAAAACAAAGTACTGTACTATATTGACACACTTCCATTTTCCTCTAAAACGGTAATATGAAGCTTACCTCATCATAGTATAAAGGTTAAGTTACTTTCCAGGCACTCAAAAAATATACTGTACATAATTTGATTTCCTTCTGTATGCCCTGTAGTAGTTTAAGCAATGCTGGGTCTGGTTAGTACTTGCTTGGAAGACCATAAAATTAAAAGCAAGCATTCCTGGCCCATAAATTCAAATGGAGGTGAGAGACCGGGTTTAAAAGCCTTAACCTTAAAAAAGAACAGAACATAGAAACTCACACTAGACCCTGAAAGCCTGCTGTACAAAAACATTCCTCTGTAAGCTTTACATGTATCCAATATGCGAAAGTAAGCACAGTAAAGTATTCTGACTTTCTTTTTTCCCTTCCAACTGAAGACTCGGCAGACACTGGAAAAGCTGCAGGCACTTGTGTCATCGGACGGTCGATTCCGGAATCTTCGTGATTCCCTCCACCGATGTGACCCTCCTTGCATCCCTTACCTAGGAATGTATCTCACCGACCTCTCGTTCATCGAGGAGGGAACGCCCAACTTCACAGATGATGGCCTCCTTAACTTCTCCAAAATGAGAATGGTAAGTGATGAAACCAATCAAATTACCCTCTTCTTTTAATACAAAATCAACAATTAATTGAAGGCAGGTAGTGCCAAGAATAATCATGCCTCCTCCTGCTTGCTTGCAGATTGCCCACGTCATCCGTGAGATTCGCCATTTCCAACAGACACCTTACAAGATTGAATACAACCCTCGTGTTACATCCTATCTGCTCGACCCGTCCCTCCTGCTGAGCGACGACAACCTCTACCGCCTTTCTCTGGACTTGGAACCTCGTAGATCAACCCTCACCAACGTCACAGAGCCCCTCCTTCCATCCACTGCCGCAGGAACGGCTACGACTGCCACCACTACCACCACCACTTACTCCTCATCTTCCTTCTCCTCACTTTCCTCATCTTCTTCAACTACTTCCTCTACTTCTTCCTCATCTTCATCCTCATCCTCATCTTCATCCTCCTCTACTTGTTCATCCTCTTCTTCCATCTCGCTTTCTTGACAACGACATCTTGCAACCAATGACATCTTGGTTAATCTATGATGCTCGCCCTTCGGCATAAGGGGTTAATCAATATATGACCCTCGACTTTTAACAAACATGTCGATTAAGCTATGATGGTTACCATCCAGCATAAAAGGATCAATTAATTCATGATGATCACACCTGAACGTGAAACAGTTAATTAATCTATGACCCTTCCCCTCGTAATCGACAATAATCACCTTTTTACCCACCATTAACCCCACATTAAGGGGTCGGTTACCTGATGCGCCTTCTCCAATGCCTCCTAACAAAGGCATCCTCTTCCAACAAACCTCTTCTCTCCAGATTATCCTTCACATTATCTCACCATCTAATTCTCCTCCTTCCTCTCGATCTTCGCCCCCTTAACAAGTTCCTACCAAGCCCTCCTCACTCCCTCCTCACCATCCATACTCAACACATCCCCAAACCATCTAAGCCGTGACACTCCTATCTCCTCTGTAATCTTCACATTATCTCACCGTCTAATTCTCATCCTTCCTCTCGATCTTCGCCCCCTTAACAAGTTCCTACCAAGCCCTCCTCACCATCAATACGCAACACATCCCCACACCATCTCAGCCATGACACTCCTATCTCCTCCGTAATCCTTACTACGCCTGCCATTCTTTCTATTTCACCATTCTAAAATAATCCCCCCTTTATCATTAAACAGCTGATCGATTAACAAAGTTTGTTCCTCAGCACGAAAGACAATAAGTTTGGAAAACCCAATGCACCTTTCTGTCAAGTTATCCATGATCACCTTAGATACCTTAACAGTAGTAAGATTAACAACTCTAGCATCCTAATATGGTACAATAACATTTCAACAATAATATAAATGTAATAAATGTAAGTAATGTATGGCTTTAAAAAATATATATTTTCTCTTGTGATATACTGTTGAAGTATTGCTCTTATATTGGCATTCTTTTGGAATCTACATTCATTAAAATTCTAACATTATCTCGTAGAGACTTGTCTAGATATTTGTTTCCCAATGACAGACTATTTTCTTAATGTGACAACATTAAAACCTTTAATGATTCTCTCGGCTTTTTATTTGCTTTCAATTTGTTGATCTGACTTTGTTGATTATACACTATTATTATTATTATTAATAGCTAAGCTACATCCCCAGTTGCAAAAGCAAGATGCTATAAACCCAAGGGCTCCAGAACACGCTGTCAAGGATTTCCTTGCTGGTGACAACAGAACCCCAGGTAGAAGGATAAGGGATCCCTCTTTCATCAGGCATCACATCCAAAGCTCCTTCTGCAGGTGGAGTGGCAAACAAAGAGAGCACAGCAGCAGAGGCCCTGGGAGGCCTAGCATTAGCTAAAACCTTAAATTGTCTGCAGACGGAACGCCATTGATGTCAATGAATGGCCACAAGGTCCTTAGGTCTGAGTCCCTGGGAACATTGTCATTGATCTTTACAATGGGTCTTAATTCAAGGGGAAGGACAGAGAACGTCTCTTTCATTAGGGCAAGGAGATGAACCTGCTTCACCTGAAGTTTCCCCCGAGGGCAGATCATAGTCACCTTCCTCCTTTGGTTTACCTTCGATGGACTCCAGTTTTAGAGGAAAACAATGCAGGTCAAACTGAAGCCAAAGAGTCCCTCTTTAACCTTCATCCTCTTGTCATACTCAGAACAATATAAAAGCTGCCATGACCTGCACTCATCGTAAAAGAATGAATACATGCCCCCTGCGAATAGGACACAAAGCAAGGGCATCCACCTCCGGCCTGCTTATGAACCTGCCATAATCTAAACCAAATTTACAAAGGAAGGCTTGCATGCCAACATGTGGAGTCTCTATTTCCCACAATTTGGAAAGAAAAAGGATAAATGAGTTTGAAAACCACCATTATTTGTCAAGATCAAAGAGCATGTGGATACAGCTCTGCGGCTAAAGTCAAAGGGGTTACTCAGTGTGCTGGCATGAGGGCGGGGCTTACACGCGACCCACCAGTACCTACCAACACACTTATAAAATTTCAATAGCTGTGTTCCAGCTTTGCTGAAATCATACTCCTTTCAAACAACAAGGGCTTGTAATTGTGCAGGAACAAATAAGAGTAATAATCGTATGAGGAAACATACCCCAATCCTCTTGGGGATCCAGAATGACATCCCTGAGAGGGTAGAGGTTAGTGGGACATAAAAAGTAGAATATTACTCACCATTCTTAATCCTCCCATATCACGTTGTCATATACTGTACTAAGTGACAAATCACTTCTGATAAAAAATCCCCGGTTCAATTTGCAAATCATTGAAATATCTGGAAATAGAAGATAATGGTTACTGGAAAATTAATGATTTAATCAAGAGTTAATAAGCATTTCGCTAAATAGATTGCAATACACAGAACATTAAACTGAAAACTGAGACATATAATATACTAAACCACCGTGGTGGGCCATAGTTGGTGAGCATCATAACTTCATGTTACCCTCTAACCTAACCTAACCTAACAGGCAATGTCTTCAAACTAACTTGCTTGCAGTCTTCTTATACATCAAATATCGCATTAATTACAAATGGCACAGGAATAAAGCTATGCTGATTTATAAATGGTACTTAGGGTGAAACCCTAGTTTGATATCATGGTCCCTAATTCTAAAAAAGGTAAAAAAACAGTTTCAGCCAAACTTGGATATCCAATATAAAAACCTATTTTTTCTAGCTTATATAGGAATGTTTTTTCCAATTTTTACCTTGATTTCTGCTGCAAATAATCAGATTTAGAGATAAAGGGACCCCCTTAATAACTACAATAATTGGATTTCACAGATAGAAGTCAGGGTTTTTGTGTGGGAAAATACAGAAAACTAGTAAAATAAGAGCGCTGTCTAACCTAAACACACCAGTCATCATAAAAAAAAGTTACCATAATCAAAATTGAGTAATAGAAATGTGACATGGTCAAAACACTGGAGCTTTAGTTTGGCAGACTTCTGGAGACGCTTAGAAAATGTGATTTTCCATCCTATTTTCTATGGAGTCGAGTCATTTGTAACAGTGCATATACGTTATATTACAAATATCTTACTTAATTGAACTAACACTTTATTGGTTTTTCCTCTGCCGTAGCTCGCTTTGTTTGCGATAAAACATTACCTCATTGCTCCTATGTTTTGGGAAGAGGAACATGCTTTGCTATGCGTGTTAGCCCAGTGGACTAGTATTTCGGAGTAATATACCACCACGGCACTTACCTTGCCAACACTTCCTGGTAGCACTGAAAGTTTGCACATAAACATGACAAATTCATAGATAATTTGTATTTTTCCTAACGATACAAACCTAGCTATTTACATGGGGTGATTACTTCGGCGCAGCCGATGACGAGCCATAAAGTTTTAACGAGGGTTTCCTACCCCACCGCTAGTTAGCGGGGGGGTAGGGAGGGGTAGCTAGCTACCCCTCCCCCTCACACACACCGGAGAGTACTCCACTTTACTTAGAGGTAGGACTTATCTTGGGGGACATGGCTGGCGGGCACATAACTGTAAATACAGTACAGTAGCTAGGTTTGTATCGTTAGGAAAAATACAAATTATCTACGAATTTGTCATTTGTTCCGTAACTGAATACAAACCACGCTATTTACATGAGGTGACTTAACCCTTAGGAAGGGTGGTAAGTCCCGGTCATAATGGCTTTGGCTTGCCCGGGGATTCCATATTCGAGTGATCAAGTACTCGGACAATAGGGAATCCCTGCTCCTCGCTGGCGGTTGTGAAACTGCCGCGGCCTACATAAGGTGTGTGCGAAGGTGAAAAGTGACTTGTCCCAGGTAGTTGCCCTGGAGTCCCTCAGAAGGAAATCCAGGCTAGGACTCTCCTAATACCACCTCGTCAGGGTATGGGGACATGACAGTATTACACATAATACTAGGAACACAAGGAAGCATGGTTTACCTGCAGTGGTTTGAGGTCAGCTGTGCAGGGAACCCAGGATGCTGCTTTCTCCGTGGGAGGAGAGGATGAAGAAAAGAATAAGGGCCAGACAGATCTTTTCATTCATGCAGACTAACACCAGGTAACAATGCCCTCAACCTTCTGCCACTTGTCCATCAAGGAGCCTGAGGTTCAGACCAGCTGTTGTGAATCCACCACAGGGCCGATAGAAACGTATCGAGCCTCCTGTGGGTCATGTCTTGCAGGTAAGGGGCTGAGAAGAAGGTCTGAGGCTTCAACATCCCCGCTTGCAGGACCTGCGTCACTGAAGATGCTCCATGAAGGGTAGGGACGTATCTAAGCCCCTGACATCATGGGTTCTAGGGCGATGCGACGGAGAAGGGTCAGGATTCAAGGCAGAGTGTAGCACCCTGCGAATCCAGGCCGAGATGGTACTCCTGGAGACCCTTCTCCTCGTTACCCAGGATCCACGAACTAGACTTGGACCTGGAGACGAACTGCAGCTGTTCTCTGAAGACACCAGCTCGGACTCCCTACCGGTAAGGTAGGAGATGGTCTGAGTCATCTGCTACAGGACAGAGACCCGAGCCCTGGAAGGAGTCGAAGCGGGTCCGGCACTCCCGGATTCTGAGTCTCGGCAACAAAACTCAGGGACGAACCTGAAGTTGTCTGCCCCTAACCCCCTGAATGGGCGAAGTCGTAAGAGAGACCATGTGACTCGCTTGGCTGAAGATAGGCTAGCAGGAACACTGTCTACCCAGAAAGGTGGTGGTCTGGGGACTACGTAGTGGTTCGTCAGGGGGGGGGGTCTCTTTAGAGACTCGAGGACTCGAACCACATTCCAAGGAGGAGGTCTCACCTTCGACTGAGGGCAGGAGAGGACAAGGCTTCGTATGCAAAGGAAGAGTTCCAGCGGGGGGAGAAATGTTTGTCCTTAGAGCCAGGAGGCAAGCCTTAAGGCTGAGGGATAGCCTTTCACAGTCGAAACTGAAAGGCACACTTATCCCGCAATCCCACTAGGGGCTCCGCTATGCTGGAAGCGGCAACGTGTGGAGGGATGCCCTCTCCCCGACACCGGTTACAGAAACTCGCCCTATCGCCTGGGAGATTACTTGCGGAAGACTTGCGCAGGTGTCCAGGCCTCCTTTTCGCCACTTGTTGCGAAAATCCTCTCTCTTTGAGGAGGTGCTGGATAGACTCCCGGCGGGAAGAGGAGCAAGCTACGGAGGCAACACATCGATGGTGTCCCACCGTTGCTGGAAGGCCTCCTACCAGAGAGCCTTGGGATCCGTGACCGGGGAGCAGTACAGCGGGAGCTTGCAGCTCAGTGCTGTAGGATCCAAAGACCACTCGGAATGTGGTGTCCGTGACACACTGCTCAGATTGTCGGCGAGCCCATTCCTTTGCCTGGAATCAAGCGAGCTGCCAAGGAGACCGAGGGGGACTCGGACCATCCCGGTATCTCTACCGCAGGATGGGATGGTTGTGCTGAAAAGTACCTCCTTGTCTGGGCCAGAAAACCATCACTGTGGTGTTGTTGATCCTCATAACCACAGAGTAGTCCGCCAGGCTAGGTGGAGCTACTGAAGAGCCAGAAACACAGTTTCTGTCTCTAGTAGGACTAGAGAAGGTTCTTCCTGGTTCTGACCCCCGGCCTGAGGACCCGTGGATCAGAACGTGGGCCCCCCCCCCCCTTTTCTTTGACGCGTCCGAAAACAGCATCAAGTTAGGGGGAAGGACGAGAAGGACCACTCCCTCTTGTAGGCCCTCGTCAGCTTCCCACCCCTATGGGTTCGTCTGTACCGGTTGTCCCCTAGGGGTCTCGGCGTCTGGGGAGACGCGCCCCCGACTCCCCCGTGCCCTGAGTCGCCACTGAAGAGAACTCAACCTGGGGCGACTGTGGAAACCCGACGGGCCAGGGAGGGGAGACGTAACAACCTTGGGTTGGAGGGTCTTCTCGTGTGAGGAAAGGTCTCGCGACCTTCCTCTGCCTTGGTACCCTGACGTCTGAAGGGAAGGCTACGGGAGATAAGAGCCTAAGAGCAGGCTCGGTATACCAGACTCTGAGAGGGCTGCGGGGAGGACTCCTCGAGGATCACCATGATCTTTAGAACTTGGTAAAGTCCGAGGAGCTTGTCCCGATGATGAAGAAGGGAAGCCTTCGAGTCTGCCAGGATCGGCCAGCCACCCAGGAACAGAGTGGCTGGATGCCGATGCTGAGCGCCCGTGAAGAGATCCGAGAGAAAGTATCGGAGAACTGTTGAGGTGCCGTGGAGAGGCCGAAGCACCGCCCTTGAACTGGTATACCCGCCTTCCAGGCGGACTCCAAAGTACTTCCTTGATGATGGGTGAACCAGGACCGGAAGTACGAGACCTACCAGACCAGTGTACCCATGAAGACTTGTGGTCTCACCGCAAAGCTGACCTCGTCTGCTGTCGCTATGCTGGACAGAGACTGTTTGACAACCCTGTACAGAGTCAAGGAGGCGACTACGGAGGCCTCGAAACCCATTGGCCACCTCTTGGAGGGGGCGCCTCTCCGACATGGACTGGACTTCCGCCCGGAGGACCCGTCCCCTCACCGATCCCTACCCAGGGAGGAGGGAGGGGCTCGAAACCAACCGGGATTGTTGAAGGAGACAAGCTCGGAGAGCTGGCCCTTGGCCTAGTCTCTGGCACTCTCCATTCCCTGAGACCAGGGCAAGCTGCACTGGCGTAAGGGAGCCCTTGGGTGAGTAGAACTCGGTCCAGGACCGAATCCTTCCCATACCAAAGAGGAATCTCTGAATCTGGGATCCCCTTGAGGTTTCTCCTGAGGGCCAGAACCTGCCAGAAAGCAAGTTCTGACCCCTGGACCTCATCCTCCTGATGGACTGGCAGCAAGGTCTCCCATTCCCGGAGGCTCTTCCTGGGAGACTCGTAGACATGCCCCAAGGGTCCAACTGGATCCTGTCGGATCCTTGCGGAAGACAGGGCCTCAGGATCCCTCCTAGGAGGGAAAAAGGACCCGAGCGATGAAGGCTTCACCCCCTCCGCACGATAGGACCCTCAGGAAGAGGCGGATATTCTCCCTATGGAGTGAAGGGGGAGAGGACCGGGTCTTCCGACCCTCCTGGGGATGGGCAAAGCTCATCCGCGGGGGAGGGGAGATGGAGACTGAGGAGGGCTCATCGCCTGCATAAGGACTCGCGAAGGGACAGGATAGTCCTTGGGGAAGATACCATGCCAGGGATTCCTCTCACCCCCTTCAGGGGGAGAGGAAGCTGCTACTGATTAGTGACCCCAGTCAGAAGGCACAGACTCATCGCCTGTTTGAGCGCTCTTGACGACGGCATCCCACCAGGGATGCCGACCAATCCTCGCGCTGACAGGGAGTCCCTCTGGAGGGAAGAGGTTTCTCTCGATCCTCTGGGTGAGGTGACACATGGGGGTTCGCCCGTAGAGAAACTGCAGTGAAGGGAGAAGAGACCTTTGACCTGTCCGGAAACCTCCCACCCCCCTCCAGAGAGGGCGCTGCTCTGCGCTGCGGGGGAGGGAAACGCGGAGGTGGCCTGACTGCCATTAGCCCTGATGTAAACAGGGCGCGGTCGTGTCGGAGAACGGTGCGCCACCAAGCTGACGATCGCGCGAAAAGCACAGATCTGGGTAGCGCGTGAATAAAGCATGCGTACCAGATAATCGCGCCCACATGCCCGCGAACTCGCGTGAGCGTGGGCGTATCGGCGACCGCGTGAACGATCCCCGCGTCTCCGCACTTATGAAAATAGCTGGCGCTTGCGCGTGAAAGATCGTGGGCGAGGGAAACCATCCCACGCGCGAACGATCTCGGCGAAAAAAGATCGCCAGTGCTAGCGCCGACGGCGATTGCATGTGGGGAACCATCCCACGCGCGGAAGAATAACGCAGAAGAAACGCTGACGATCTTCGGTGCTTACGCGAGTACGAAGATCGTCGGCGCCAGCGCGAGAGAAAACCGTAGGAGACAGTGGGCGGGGACTCATAGTGCCCGCGTGCGAAAAATCTCCAACTATGTAAGGCGATCGTCGGTGATTCGCGCGAGCCCGGACGATCTCCAACGCTCACGCGTAAGCGACGATTGTCGGAGCTCGCGCGCGAGAGAAGATAGTCGGCGATCACGAGCGGGAACCTCGGTGCCCGCAAGCGGACGATCTACGACGATCGCGAGCGGGGGACCGCGCGCGGACGATCCGTGCGATGATTGCGTGAGCCTCAATGGTCGCGCGCGGGAAACTATCCCGCGAACGGAACGATCTTCGGCGCTCACGCGTACTGTGAAGATCGTCGGCGCTCGCGCGCCTAGTGCCGAATCCGAAGTTCGGCGGCGAACGGCCGTCGGCGATCGCGTGCGGAGAACCGCGCGATAGCCTCGTTGTCGTGCGCGGGAAACCATTCCGCGCACAGAACGATCATTGGAGCCTAAGCGTACTAAGAAGATCGTCGGCGCTTCCGCTTAGCGCCGGATCTGAAGATCGCCGGCTAACGGCCGTTGATGATCGCGTGCGGAAAACCGCGCGCAGGAAACCATCCCGCGCACAGACCGATTCTCGGCGCTTACGCACACTAAGAAGATCATCAGCGCTTGCGCGCCTAGCGCTGGATCCGAAGATCGCCGGCTAACGACCGTTGCCGGGATGACGATCGCAAGCGGAAGGGCCTTGAAGGTTGCGCACGGGAAACTATCCCACATGCGGGCGATCGACGCCTACGCGTTAGCGCGAACAGAAGATAGTCGGCTAACAACCCTCGACGATCGCGAGATCGCGCGCAGGAAACCATCCCGCGCGCGGGCGATCATCAACGCTTACGCGTTAGCGCGAACAGAAGATCGTCAGCTAACGATCGTCGACGATCGCGAGATCGCGCGCGGGAAACCATCCCGCACGCGGGCGATCATCAACGCTTACGCGTTAGCATGAACAGAAGATCGTCGGCTAAACCGTCGACGACCGCGAGGTCGCGGGCGGGAAATAATCCCGCACGCGGGCGGTCTTCAGCGCTTATGCGTGAGTGAAGATCGTAGGCTCCTGCACAACAGAAGATCGTCGGAAATGGTTGAAGGATCGCTAACTCGTAGATCAGGAACTGGGATGTGTCCCTAAAAGGGAAAGCATCCCCTGAAGAGGACCAGGAGGTCTACCCCAGTGCCGACGATCAACTGAAGGACTGCTAAATACTCCGAGGAGTGGTCTCTGTGAGGTACCTTTCCCGCGAACGGGAGAGGTGGCCTTCGTAGAAGAGACTTAGAGACACCGAAGGCTGAACTGCTGGTGAGCGCCAGTGCGCTATATCAGGAACCCAACGATGTGCGCAAATGCGCAGGGAACGTTGGTAGCAGCCTAACTGGATACTGGAACAGGTAGTCTCTAAGGCAGTCTCAGGAACAGCAGGAACAGCAGTCGAGCGCTAGCGCGTAAGGGAACGTTGGCGCGCAGGTGATACCTGGCACTTAAGGGACTTAAGCGGGGTTTACACGGCCGAGCAGCTCGTCGAGCCCGGTTGTCGAACCTACTTGTAGAACGGCTCGAAGAGCTTTCAGACAGTACATCGAGCCTCAGTGTGCCTCGTGCTAAAACAACGTCAACATGTCTCTCGACCAGGACGATTTGATAGCCATTGCTTTAGCAGTGGTACTAAGAAGGAAAAAAAAAAGACCAAAAGAGAGAAATTTTCATATACCAACTTGCTTGTTGCTTTAAAATTAGAGCCTGATGACTGGCGCAATTATTTGCGTATGGGTGAAGACACGTACATTGACCTACCGAATCGTGTCAGCCCTTTCATTACTATGAGGAAGGCCATAACTCCACATGAAAGACTGAGTGTCCGCTATTCCTTTGTTTCAGGCTACTTTATTGGAATAGTCTTTTGATTTAACTTTCCATAAAGCTGGATGAGCTCGATATGCATGTATGAAATCAAGTACGACTTCCTTCTCATTCTTACTTTCATTAATGGCAGCAATTATGCATTTCTTTGATGATGTTTCCTCTAGCAGGTTTGAATAACAACTGAGCCTGAGGTTCGATGCTCGACACCCGTTCACACCGCTCGTCAAACAATGTAGCTCCGCCCACAAAAGTCAAGATGAGCCTGACTTTCATCGAGCCGCTCGACGAGCGCGCTCGACAACCAAATAGCCCGTTTACACGCTCGAACATCAATTCAAACACAGGGTTGTCGAGCCAGGCTCGACGAGCTGCTCGCCCGTGTAAACCCCGCTTTACTCAAGGTGTGAGAAAGTCTCTCCTGCCCCGAAGGAAGGAGCCCGTTAGATAACGGGGGCTTGGGCGCCCAAGGCGCGTCTGCAGTCAGGAACGGATACAGCAGGCAACAGGAACACTGAGGGATGAGAGACCAATGGTCTAACGTAGCCTGAGTAGCGAGGCCCCGAGGGGATTGTACCAACCGTGTGTCACACAATTGTACATAATTCCTTTTGTATATAATATGCTTGTATCTTCGCTCTTCCCTCGCACTCAAACGAACATGAAAATTCATGTCTGCTGTTTTGCTCTGAACATTGTCTGTCTCTCGAACATGTTATGTCCTGTTGCCTTGAGGTTTTGTATATAAAGAAGAGTGTTCCTTAATATATAACTCAGTCGTTTCCAATCTGCCTTTGAGTTCACACCCTCTCTCCCTCCTTCGTCACATTGGTGACCCCGGAGTGACTCGCTCCTCCCGCCTCCCCACCCCCCCCCCCTCCACCTCTCACTCTCACCGTTACTATGACGCCGTCAACGCATACCTTCTGCAGCAGTACTCGCCGTCGCCAGCCGCCCGTAAAGCAACGCCTTTTCAGCTCTCTCAACAACCGTTGGGGGACCAAAGGGCTTCGCTCACCCTCGGGAAAATGACCAGTATCACTCGCCTGCAACCTGCCGCAGACGGCTCTCCTCGTGAGGTGAACCTGCTTCGTGCCCTTATGGACAGCCACTTCATGACCTTCAAAACCTCCATCAACGCCTCCACTCGTGACGAAGAGGACACCTATTCAACTTCAACCGAAGCTGACTTGCATGCTGCAGAGCATACACGCCTATGAATGCCGTAGACATACACGCCTATGAACGCCGTAGGCCTATGAATGCCGTAGGACACACTCGCCTATGAATGCCGTAGGACTCGCCTATGAATGCCGTAGGACACACACGCCTATGAATGCCGTAGGACACACTCGCCTACCCCGTGACGAGCCGGAGCGGCAACAGCCACCCATCATCCACCACTCGCTCGCACCCCAACCAACGACTTCTACAGCCACTCACTGCCGTTAATCAGCGCAGTTTTTACTACTACCTCTCCAGATTCAGGGCACCTATTTAACATGTTCAGTATGTCATTTTTAGAGGGGGAGCCATGTACCAACCGTGTGTCACACAATTGTACATAATTCCTTTTGTATATAATATGCTTGTATCTTCGCTCTTCCCTCGCACTCAAACGAACATGAAAATTCATGTCTGCTGTTTTGCTCTGAACATTGTCTGTCTCTCGAACATGTTATGTCCTGTTGCCTTGAGGTTTTGTATATAAAGAAGAGTGTTCCTTAATATATAACTCAGTCGTTTCCAATCTGCCTTTGAGTTCACACTCCTCTCTCGGCATCGTCACATTGGTGAGTAACGGTGAGAGGCGGGGGGTGGGGGAGGCGGGAGGAGCCTGTCACTCCGGGGTCACCAATGTGACGAAGGAGGGAGAGAGGGTGTGAACTCAAAGGCAGATTGGAAACGACTGAGTTATATATTAAGGAACACTCTTCTTTATATACAAAACCTCAAGGCAACAGGACATAACATGTTCGAGAGACAGACAATGTTCAGAGCAAAACAGCAGACATGAATTTTCATGTTCGTTTGAGTGCGAGGGAAGAGCGAAGATACAAGCATATTATATACAAAAGGAATTATGTACAATTGTGTGACACACGGTTGGTACAGGATAGTTGCAAGACCCCGAAGGGTCAATGCAACGAGAAACAAAAGTTTCTGCGTCACTAAACACCGAAGCGTAGAAGTGACTAAAGTTACGGGAGCCCGAGGGAACTGCGTAACTAAGATCTGAGACCCCGAAGGGTCAGGGAAAAAGAGAAACCGAAGTTTCCCTGACACTAATACCGAAGTGCTAGTGACTGAACAGCAAGCTGTTGACAGGAACAATCCTCCGAAGAGGAGTCTCTATGAGTGGTCTCTCTCGCGAACGAGAGAGGTGAGCACTTCGTAGAAGAGACGTGAAGGAGCCCCGAAAGGCCGTGAGATCAGTAGACGTAAACAGGAACAATCCTCTGAAGAGGAGTCTCTGTGAGTGTCCTCTCACGCGAACGGGAGGGGACACTTCATAGAAGAGACAAAAGGAGGGATCCTCCGAGGAGGAGCCCTTAGTGCGGCCTCCTTCGCGAACGAGAGAGGGCCGGACTGATCCTGCAGCTGCTCAGCCCCTTGAGCGTAGCTACAGAAGCGACTGCTCAGCCCCGAGAGCATAGTCGCTAGTACCATGGTCTAGCCTTGCAACCGCTCAGCCCCTTGAGCAAGTCACAAGGGCGGTCGCTCAGCCCCAAGAGCATAACCGCCAAGGAACAAGGAAAAGTAAAAGGGAAGTTAACTAACTACCCTGGAGGCGAACCTCCTTATCGTTCTAGGATGCGGGGGGAAAAAAAAAAAAAAAAAAAAAAAAAAAAAAAAAAAAAAAAAAAAAAAAAAAAAAAGAGCTGGCAATAATCACGGGGGAACCTCTAAGTGAAGGGAACGCCCCTGACGAATGCCTGAGAGACGGCGGCGAAGCAGACTCCCCAGGATGAACAGGACAGCTCTGTTTCGAAGGCACACACAACAGGCACGAAGAAACAGCATCGGAAACTGGAAAATAAAACAGAATAATTATTTAACAAAAAATTCCCCAGGGTGAAACTCCGAAGAGAAACCCCGAGGGAAAGAACATAAGAACGAAAGAAGGTATGCGCCCCCCTCCCCCACCCGGCATGCCCAGGTGAGAGGGGGGACGAAAGTTAACAAAACAGAATTATAACATGATAATTATGCAACTGACTTTGAATGTTCCAAGGATCCCCGACCCCCGAAGGGACGTGATCCCTGAGCTGAAAAGTTAAAACACAATTATATTCGTAAAAATAATTGAGACAAAAAAAAGACGAAATAGCGACTCTGTTCTGAGAAGCTATCGTAGGCGTAGTACGGAGTAAGAGGTGAACGACCTCAAGAGAAGGGCCGGACTCCACGAAAGGCAACCATGGTGGCCTAGAAGTGCAAGGCCGTGATCACGGAAAGATCGTGGTGGCCTAAGCTGGCGAACTCTAGCTGACGTACACAATACACACCGCACAACACCGAAAGCAAAGGAAACATGACAAATTCGAAGATAATTTGTATTTTTCCTAACCATACAAACCTTAGCTATTTACATTGGGTTTACCTTTTAGCGCAGCTGAAATGACGAGCCAATAGTTTTAACGAGGGTTAATTAATCCCCCGCTAGTTAGCGGGGGGTAGGGGAAGGGTAGCTTGCTACCCCTCCCCCCCCACACACCGGTGACTTGCTTCACTTCACTTAGAAGTAGGACTTGACTTGGGGGTCAGGGATGGCGGGCACATATGTGTAAATAGCTAAGGTTTGTATGGTTAGGAAAAATACAAATTATCTTCGAATGTCATTTGTTCCAAAACCGAAATACAAACCACGCTATTTACATTGGGTGACTTACCCCTTAGGAAGGGTGGAAAGTCCCCAGCCTTACTGACTTCGGCTTGCCCGGGGGCTCAATCTCTCAGTGAGCAGCACTAGAGAAAAGGAGCCCCTGCACCTCACAAGTTCCTAGCATCGCTAGGAACAAGTGGCCTACATAAGCAGTGTGTGGAGGAAAGAGTGACTCGTCCTATGAAGCTGACCTTGAGACCTTTAGATAGGAATCTAGGATAGGACGTTCCCAATACCACCTCGTCAGGGTATGGGGGGCGCAACAGTATTAAGCTTAATACTAGGAGCACAAAGAAGCATGGGTTACCTGCAGAGGTCAAGGTCAGCTATGCAAGGACCAGGATGCTGCTTCCCCAAGAGAGGGGATAATGAAGAAAGAAGTAAGGGTCAGACATACTCTTTCATTCACGCAGACTAAGACCGGGTAACAACGCCCTCAACCTACTGCTACTTGTCCAAAAAGGAGCCTGAGGTTAGACCAGCTGTTGTGAGCCACCACAGGGCCGATAGAAAACGTATCGAGGCTCCTGTGGGTCACGTCTTGCAGGTAGTGGGTTGTGAAGGTCGTCTGACTCTTGCAGACCCCAGCTTGAAGTACCTGCGTCACAGAGAAGTTTCTCTTGAAGGCCAGGGATGTAGCAACACCCCTGACATCGTGTGCCCTAGGGCGACGTGACGGAGGAGGGTCTGGATTCAAGGCATGGTGGATAACCCTTCGAATCCAAGCTGAGATGGTGTTCCTGGTGACCCTCCTCTTAGTCCTGCCTGTGCTCACAAACAAAGCTCGCACTTGAGGACGGACTGCAGCCGTTCTCTTCAAGTAGTGCCTCAGACACCTCACTGGACATAGTAGCAGCTGGTCTGGGTCGCTTGTTACAGAACGGAGACTCGCGATCCTGAAAGAGTCGAAGCGAGGATCCGGTACTCCAGGATTCTGAGTCTTGGCAACAAACTCAGGGACGAACCTGAACGTTACCTCCCCCCATCCCCTTGAATGGGCGATGTCATACGAGAGACCATGAAGTTCACTAACCCGCTTGGCCAAAGCCAAAGCGAGTAGGAAAGCCGTCTTCCAAGACAGGTGGCGATCGGAGGCCTGGCGTAATGGTTCGAAGGGAGGTCTCTTAAGAGCCCTGAGGACTCGAACCACGTTCCAAGGAGGAGGTCTCACTTCCGACTGGGGGCAGGTAAGCTCATAGCTACGTATGAGTAAAGAGAGTTCTAGCGATGAAGAAATATCCACGCCCTTCAGCCTGAAGGCCAAGCTTAAGGCTGAGCGATAGCCTTTCACTGCCGAGACAGAAAGGCGCATTTCTTCCCGTAGATAAACGAGGAAGTCCGCTATTGCTGGAATAGTGGCATCGAGTGGAGAGATACCCCTCCCACGACACCAACCACAAAAGACTCTCCCCTTTGCTTGGTAGACTCCCTCAGAGGACCTTCGCAGGTGCCGAGACATTCTCTCCGCAACCTGTTGCGAAAAGCCTCTCTCCGTGAGGAGACGCTGGATAGTCTCTGTGAGGGACGCCGGAGTGGGGTTGTCTGAGAAGCTCGTGTCGTGGAGGAAGTTCCCTCGGGAGCTCCGTCAGGAGCTGCAGAAGGTCCGGAAACCATTCCGCATGATGCCCTAGCGGAGCTACCAGAGTCATCGAACAGTTGACCGATAGTCTGGTCCTGTTGAGCACCCTTCTCATCAGACAGAACGGTGGGAAGGCGTACACGTCGATGTTGTCCCACTGTTGCTGGAAAGCATCTTGCCAGAGTGCCTTAGGGGTCCGGGACTGGGGAGCAGTACAGGGGCAGCTTGAAGTTCAACGCTGTCGCGAACAAATCCACAGTCGGGGAACCCCACAAAGTCAGGACTTTGTTGGCTATCTGAGGATCCAAAGACCACTCGGTACTCACTATCTGCGAGGCCCTGCTCAGACTGTCGGCGAGCACATTCCTCTTGCCAGGAATGAAGCGAGCTGATAGTGTTATCGAGTGGATTTCGGTCCACCTCAGAATCTCTACTGCAAGATGGGATAGCTGCTGCGAAAAAGTGCCTCCCTGCTTGTTGATATAAGCCACTACCGTGGTGTTGTCGCTCATCACCACCACGGAGTGACCCGCCAGGGACCGTTGGAACTGCTGAAGAGCCAGAAAGACAGCCTTCAATTCTAGCAGGTTGATGTGTAGGCACTTTTCTGATTCTGACCAAAGGCCTGAGGCCCTCTGGTTCAGAACGTGCACCCCCACCCTTCTTTTGACGCGTCCGAAAACAGAGTCAATTCCGGGGGGAGGACGAGAAGACTCACTCCCTTCCACAGGTTCTCGTCGACCAGCCACCACCGCAAGTCCGTCTGTTCCAAAGACCCCCATCGGAATCAGAATGTCCGGAGAATCGGATCCTTGATTCCACCGGGACTTGAGCCGCCACTGCAGGGATCTCATCCTGAGGCGGCTGTTTGGAACCAGACGGGACAGGGAGGATAGGTGACCTAAGAGATGCAACCACAACTGGGCGGGGAGCTCTTCTCGTCTGAGGAAGGGTTCCGCCACCCTCCTCAGCCTTGCTATCCGGTCGTCTGATGGAAAGGCTTTGTGGAGATTGGTGTCTATTAGCATGCCTAGATAAACCAGTTGTTGGGACGGCTGCAGAGAGGACTTCTCGAGGTTTACCACGATCCCCAGATCCTGGCAAAAGATCCAGAAGCCTGTCTCGGTGCCGAAGAAGGGTCGACTCCGAGTCTGCTAGGACCAGCCAATCGTCCAGATAACAAAGGAGACGAATGCCGTTCCTGTGCGCCCAAGATGAAATCAGGGTGAACACTCTGGTGAACACCTGAGGAGCTATGGAGAGACCGAAACACAGCACCTTGAACTGGTAGATCTTGTCGTCTAGGTAGAATCTTAGGTACTTCCTGGAAGACGGATGGATTGGGATCTGGAAGTACGCGTCCTTTAGATCCAGTGTGCACATGAAGTCTTGTGGTCTCACCGCAAGTCTGACCGTGTCTGCTGTCTCCATGCTGAACCGGGTTTGCTTGACAAACCCGTTCAGAGCTGAGAGGTCAATGACAGGTCTCCAGCCTCCAGACGCCTTCTTTACAAGAAAGAGTCGACTGAAAAAGCCTGGGGAGCCGTCCACGACCTCCTGGAGAGCACCCTTCTCGAGCATGGTTTCGACTTCGGCCCGAAGGGCCAGCCCCTTTGCCGACCCTGTGGCATAGGAGCTCAACGACACTGGATTCGCTGTAAGGGGAGGTTGAGATGTTGTGAACGGGACGCGATAGCCTTGGCCGATCACTGAGACCGTCCAAGCATCGGCCCCGTGTTGCTGCCACCTGCGGACGCAACGCTGAAGGCATCCCCCCACAGGTGGACACGCAGGGGGACTGCCACCCCTAGGGCTTGCGGCCGCGGCCGCCACCCCTAGGAGTCTTGCCTCCCCTGGAGGACTTACCGCCCCTCTTGACCTTGGCTGGAAAGGGCTGGGGCTTAGACACCACCTTCTTAACTGCGGGTGCCTGCTTCGGAGCCTTACGAGGCTGCTGCTGCTGTTGCGGCGGAGCTGGAGGCTTATAGGGCCGAGCTGTAAGGGCCCTATGGAGGAGGGAGTCCGTGCTGGATTTCCTCCACCTCTCAGCCGTTCGCTCCATGTTCTGAGGCTCAAACAGGTTCTCCCCAAGAAGGGAAGCATGTCTGAGCCTACACACATCCACGGCGGGGACCTTCGGATGGAATCTCTCGGTCACAGCATCGCGCCGCTTCAACACCGAGTTGGCCCACAGGGTGGTGACCTGGTGCGCCAAAAACTCGATGGAGCGGGTGCCCGAGAGTAAGAAGGTCTCCAGGGCCTTCCTATTGGTCTCATTAGACAAATCCTCCGAGCGCAATAGGATGCCCAGAGTTCCTAGCCAAAAGTCCAGCCACGAAGTGGCCTGCATGGCACACTTCGCGACCTTCTCATGGCTAAGGATCTCTGCCGCCGAGAACGACACCTGCCGGGCAGAGAGCTTCTCAAGAGGAACTCCCTTCGCCAGCTCCTCCACGGAGTGATGGAGAGGAAGAGCGAGGCTGGACTCACCCAAGATCTCAAAATACCTCCTCTGCTGAAGACGAGGAGGAGGGATGAGCTTGTTCCCGGCAGAGGAACGACTGGAGGAGGCAAGAATCGCGAGCTGAGCGTTGGCCCTAGCTCTGGCACTCTTTAGCCCCCGAGACCAGGGCAGAGCCGCATTGGACTTAGGGGCCTTCCGAACGTCAAACACTTCGTCCAAGATAGTGTCCGTGCCTTCACGGGGGGCGATCACGGGGTCCATAAGCCCGTTAAGTTGCCTTATCAGGCTCAGGACCTGCCAGAAGGCATGTTCGGATTCCTGCTGATCTCCTCCCTGCGGGCTGGCAGCTAAGTCTCCTGTCCCCGAATCTCTTCCTGGGGTGAAGCGTGGACGTTCCCCCAGGGAGCCGCGGGTTCCTGGCGAATCCTCGAAGATGATTTCGGGACGGTCTTGGAGTCCTTGGATTTCCTCCTGGGAGGGATACAGGATCCCAACAAAGAGGTTCGAAGAGCCCCTTCCGCACGAGACGACTCTCCTCCATGAAGCGAAGTCTCCCCCCTTGGTGCCGAGGGGAAGACTACAGCTTCACTGGACTCACCCGAGGACGGAAAAGCCTCGTCCACGGGAGAAGAAGAAAACGCTCGAGCAGGAGAAGGGGGCTTCGCGACAGACTTCTTGGGAACCAACTTCGCCCTGGGGGAAGTCACCACGAAGTCCACTCCTCTCTTTCTCTTCAGCGAAGGAGAGGCAGCCGTTGGTTTGTCGCCCTGATCGGCGAGTGCTGGTTTCATTACCCTCACTAATGCCCGCATCAGAGGACCAAACCCAGTCTGTTGCTCCACGGACACAGAGTCCGAAATCCTCGCTGGAGGGAAAGGGATCGGGCGATCCTTTGGAGTGGACACCACAGTACCTGACTGAAAAGAAGGGGGGGAAGAAGGATGCACTAACCTCTCCGCAGAGTCTTCCCTGTCCTGCACAACAGTCCTGCGTTTGGATGGAGGCGATCCCGAGCGCTGACTGGGAACACGCGTTCCTGCTGCTACCACTGGCTGCGAAATTCGCCGCGAACGATGGTCGCGCGAAGGTGAACGGTCGCGCGGGGCGCGCAGGCGAGTGGTCGCGCGGGCGCGCAGGCGAGTGGGCGCAAGGGTGCACAGGCGAACGAGTGCGTGGCCGAGTCGGCGAACGAATGCGTTGGCGCGATGGTGAGGGAACGCGTTGCCGCGTGGGCGAGGAAGGTCGCAGGCGACGTAGGTCAGGAGACATTAGCGCGAGGGAGAGCGATTGCGAGCAGGCTATCGGTGGTGAGCTGGCGAACGCTGACGCGCAGGTGAGCAATGGCACGTTGTCGCATGGTGACGCGTTGGCGAGCGATAGCGCGCAGGACGCGCAGGTGAATGATCGCGCAATGGCGAGCTAGCAGATGGCGAACCATGTCCTTCCAGAATCTCTGGTCGACGACGCGTTGGAGAACGTGTGCGCGCAGGCTGTAAGTCACGCGGGCGGTCCGGAGATCGCCGATGATCAGGTGATCGTTGACGCGTAGGAGAATGCTGACGAACAGGCGATACTAGGATCGTCTGTGAACGCTGGCGAGCAGGTGATCGCTGGCGAGCAGGTGATAGCTGGCGAGCAGATGATCGCTGGCGAGCAAGGGGGCAACGCGTGAGATCCTGTGAAGGAGCAGTTGGCGCGGCGCGTTCACGAACAGGAACAGAAAGCGCGTATGCGCGTGGGCGAACATGTGCTTTAGAAACAAGCGCTGGAGAACGCGGACAATGTTGAGTAGACACAAGACGAGGATCGTGAGAGAGCTCAGGAGACTGATGGTGCGCAGGGTGCCCAACAGGGACTGCAGGATGATCAGAGACCACAGGGGAGCGCTGGCGAGCAAGAGGGCGATGATCCTCAAAAGAGCACTAACGAACGGGAGAGCGCTGACGCTCAGAAGAGCGCTGACGAGCAGGAAAGCGCCTGTGCGATAACACTGCAGAAGGGCGAGCAGGAGAATGCTGGCGCGCTAAGCGCTCTTCAGGAACCACAGGATGGAGGATGTCCTCAGGAGAGCGCTGACGAGGAGGGCGAACATCAGGAGAGCGCCAGCGAACAGGTGAGCGCTGACGAGCAGGAGAGCATTGACGAGCAGGAGAGCATTGACGAGCAGGAGAGCGCTGACGAGCAGGAGAGCGCCTGTGCGCTAACACTGCACGTGAAAGGGAAGAATCCCTTTGCCCCGAAGGGACCGTTGCCCGTCAGGTGACGAGGTCCCCAGAAGGTGAAGTTATAGCAGGAGTAGGAGAACGATCCGCACAGAGGTCCAAAGGAGCCGGAGCTGTAGGCTGAGTACGACGAGGAGAGTTCCCTTCGGATGAAGAAGATCCAAAAAGGCGCCTCTTAACCCCCTTATAAGGGGAAAGGAGGCCCTTGCGACGCAGCGGACGGTGAGCCTTACGGCGAAGGCGGCCACGGGGAAGATCATCAGGACCATCAGTCCTCCGAAGGGGAGTCTCAGTCAAGGCACTCCCCTGAGAGGGAAGCTGAACAGCAGAAGAGCCCGTAGGACTCACTTCCCCCTTCGAAGGATGTACGGAAGGGGGAGGAGAGCCGTCAGCACCAACATCCTCAACTGCACCTGCAGAGGATTGCCCCGCCCCATCGGAGGCCTCTGCCACCACGACGTCGACAATAGACAGAGGGTCTACCTCTGCTATCACCGGCGACTGCTTAACAGCGGCCCCCAACAAGACAAGGTCAATCAAGGCGACCCTGGAGGGCAAGCCCTTAAGCCCCAGGGAAGCCCAAATCTGTAAAAGATCATCATTAGACAACGAATTATCAATAACCTCCCCCGGAGGAGGAGGGGTAACCGCCCCGCTACGGGAGGCGACGCCCTCTCCCCCCACCCAAGGTCGGGAAACAGAACTAGGGCCTGCGCTACCACTCGGTCGACTCTCCTTAGGAGCCAGACGAGGGGGAGCTTCGGAGGAGGTTTGGGCGGCGAAAGAAGAGTCCCGAGAACCCTCCTCCTTCAAGGCAACCCCCAAAGGAGAACGGTATCTCTCTGACTTCTTCTTACGCCGGCGGCCAAACCTCTCCCACTGGGAGGCAGACCACTCCCTACACTCACTACACGTTTTCCTGGTCACACCGTCGGCCCCGACACTGAGGGCAAAGGGTGTGAGGATCCGTATCCCAGGCTGACATAAAAGTCCCACAAGGGCGGCCGGCAACACCAGGGCACGTACGCATAGTAAAGATCAAAAAGGTAGTCAACTTCAAACACACACACAAGCTGTAGAGAGAAAGCAGAAAAAAGATTAAAGGCTGTCAACGAGGACGACGGACAGACACGTCTGTTTATCGCCGAGCCAAAAGTGAAGTGAAGCAAGTCACCGGTGTGTGGGGGGGGAGGGGTAGCAAGCTACCTTTCCCCTACCCCCCGCAAACTAGCGCGGGGGTAATTAACTCTCGTTAAAACTATTGGCTCGTCATTTCAGCTGCGCTAAAAGGTAAACCCAATGTAAATAGCGTGGTTTGTATTTCGGTTACGGAACAATTACATTTTCTATCCACAAAAATATATATAAACATCAGAAATGTTTAAATATATCCAGAATAAGAAAAGGTAAGTTAAAAGACAAAACAATAATGGCCCTCAAGAGAGCATAGGAGCGGAAACCTCCGATCACTATGCAAGCCAAAAGTAAAGTGGAGTACTCTTCGGTGTGTGTGAGGGGGAGGGGTAGCTAGCTACCCCTCTCTTCCCCCCCCCCCCCCTAACTAGCGATGGGGTAGGAAACCCTCGTTAAAACTTTATGGCTCGTCATCGGCTGCGCCGAAGTAATCACCCCATGTAAATAGCGTGGTTTGTATTTCAGTTACGGAACAAATGAGAAGCAACAACTATTGTCCGTCTAAACAACAGAATCCGCATGTCAACTGCTATGCCATTTTTTAGAAGGCCAGATGAATTCTAAAATTGCAGTGAACTGGATAATCTGGAAACAAAGCAACATATCATGTTTCAGCATTTTTATCCTTTAATTCATAACCAAAAACAAAGGACAATCAGGCATTTTTACCCACAATGCATTGACAAACAAACCAAAATACCATCGGGAGAAATACTAACATGGCAGCATTAACATCCTTGGGATGACAATAAGGAACAATATTAACCAACAAATATTTCCATAACCATTAATTTGTGAAAGACTCGAGTAAGTTTTACACATGAATCATCTGAAAAAATATATAAGTAAAAATATAAGATATCCAAATTTATCCGAAACTGTAATACTACCCTAAAAAGTTGAGGTTTTGAGGGCTAGGGTAAACTTAAGTTATATATATATTTTCCCTCATACTTTAATACATACTTGTAAACGTAATGCATTCCTCTATGTGGTAGAATAGCAAATATTTGGTTTCATTATAGAACAGTGCAATATTATTTAGGCAATTAGAAGTCATACAATTGAATAGATTTTTGCAAATACTATACACTACAGTATTTTGAATACCATATACTGTACTACTGACGGAAACTTCTATTAATGAAGTTACAGCTTTTAATAACAAATACCAGTTTTGCTCCTTTTGTCATCTTAGCACAGGCTACAGGAGCTTTCTTCCATCCAGTAAGTTACTTGTTCTAACACAATAACAGAGTCCAACGTTTTAAGTTCTAAACCTCTTTGGTTATTTGTTTTCACTATTGGAATAAACAATATAAATCCAGCTCTTGTTCATCATATCAATAACGAAAGGTTAGAGTAGAGATGTGTTTGATATTCCAGTATTTAGCCTGATGATGGGAAATGGAAGCCAAGTCCATGTTCGAACAGAGGCTCGATCGCCAAGTTATAACAACTCACCCCTTTGTTAAGTTTGTATAAAAGATAATGAATGCCGAGGTACTAAACCATGGGGCGGAGCCTTTGTAGGGTGACGGCCAGATCCCGTAGAAAACGGGAATATTTTGAACTGTGGCCGTCGTTCTAAAAACGATTTTGGCGGGAGAAGCTAACTTAAAAAACCCACCTAACCTATGCTAAAAGCCATATCCTTACCCAGGAGGGCTTCGCCCACCCCCCGGACCACCCCCCTTACACAAGTTTCCTTACCTACGAGTACGACGGGAGAAGCTAACTTAAAAAACCCACCTAACCTATGCTAAAAGCCATATCCTTACCCAGGAGGGCTTCGGCCCCCCGGACCACCCCCCTTACACAACAGTTTCCTTACCTATGAGTACGACGGGAGAAGCTAACTTAAAAAACCCACCTAACCTATGCTAAAAGCCATGTCCTTACCCCCCCCCCCTTTACACAACATTTTTAAGATCCGTAGACCATTTCCAAACGTTTTTATTCTATACAAGATAACAGTCGGAGCGATAATAAGCAAATTAGGACGCTTGCCCGTAGCGCTACAAACCACCCCACGGGGCTAACAAGCGCAGCAAAATATGTTACGTTTCCAAAATACAGGAGCAACGATGTAATATCTAAACGCGAGTGAAGCGAGCTACAGCAGAGCAAAAACCAATAGATCATTCCCTCAATTAAGTAAGGCTGTATTTCTAATACGACAAATACTGCTATGCACGACTCCATAGAAAACGGGATGGAAAATCACGTTTTCTATGCGTCCGGAAGACTGGCGACCTAAAGCTAGTGTTGTGACCGTGTTTCATTACTATTCATCTTTGGTATTATTTTACTGTATTACAGGCCAATGTAACCTAGGAAAAAACTACTTTTTCTTATAGAAAAAATTACGCTCTTCGAAAATGACACTCGTTCCCGTCGCAAATGAATAGTTTCAGAAATATATATATATATTTTATTAATAATATTTTACCCCAGGTTTGACTGTAATAATATCCATTAATTTGTCTTTTCTACAAACCTCTTATTGCACTGTTGGTAATCCTTAAGCTTAAGTGATCAAAATTGCAATTTTGGAATGTCTATATAACGAAATTGCTTTACCAGAAACGTCAGTAGAACTTCAACATTATAAAAAAATACAACATAAATTAATAGAATATTATAAAATACGAAAAACAACTCACAAGATCACAATACGAAATCCTCATTTGTTTTGATGACGTCATCAAACAAGGATAGTGAAGCCGTATGAAGAAGAAAAGAAGATAATAGGAAACGTGCTATTCAAGAAAGAAGGATTAGAGAAAATAAAAGAACATATTTACCAAATGTGGAAAAAGAGAGAGAAGAAAATAAAAGAATTAGAATAAAGAAAACCAACAACTGAACTGAACTGAACCAATAATTTTATTTCCAAATAAAACATTTATTTAACTATTGAATTAGTTTAGATAATAAAACCAAAATTATGCTAAATATATATATATATATATATATATA
>NC_090756.1:23123767-23163767 GCF_036898095.1 Palaemon carinicauda
GTACGTCCTTGCAAAAAAAAATGCTATAAAAATTTTTTTTTTTCATATTTTTGATAATGTTTTTAAAAAATTCAGGCATTTTCCAAGAGAATGAGACCAACCTGACCTTTATATGACAAAAATTAAGGCTGTTAGAGCAATTTAAAATGTTATTTTGATAATAAAATAATTTTTGAATATACTTACCCGGTGATTATAATAGCTGCAACTCTGTTGCCCGACAGACAACTCTAAGGTAAAAACTCGCCAGCGATCGCTACACAGGTTGCGGGTGTGCCCAACAGCGCCATCTGTCGTCCAGATACCCAGTACTCAATGTAAACAAAGACTCAATTTTCTCCTCGTTCCACTGCGTCTCTATTGGGGAGGAAGGGAGGGTCCTTTAATTTATAATCACCGGGTAAGTATATTCAAAAATTTATTTTATTATCAAAATAACATTTTTCAATATTTAACTTAGCCGGTGATTATAATAGCTGATTCACACCCAGGGGGGTGGGTAGAGACCAGCAATATGTTTACATTATTATGAGCTAAGAGTTTTTATTTCATTTTAGAAGTTATCAAAATAACAAAAACAAAATAAATAGGTACCTGGTAAGGAAGTCGACTTGAACAATTACTCTGCCTTTTTAAGTACGTCTTCCTTACGGAGCCTCGCGATCCTCTTAGGATGCTGATCGACCCCTAGGATCTGAAGTATCAAGGGTTGCAACCCATACAACAGGACCTCATCAAAACCCCTAATCTAGGCGCTCTCAAGAAATGACTTTGACCACCCGCCAAATCAACCAGGATGCGAAAGGCTTCTTAGCCTTCCGGACAACCCAAAAAACAACAATAAAAACATTTCAAGAGAAAGATTAAAAGGGTATGGAATTAGGGAATTGTAGTGGTTGAGCCCTCACCCACTACTGCACTCGCTGCTACGAATGGTCCCAGTGTGTAGCAGTCCTCGTAAAGAGACTGGACATCCTTAAGATAAAAAGACGCGAACACTGACTTGCTTCTCCAATAGGTTGCGTCCATTATACTTCGCAGAGATCTATTTTGTTTAAAGGCCACGGAAGTTGCGACAGCTCTAACTTCGTGTGTCCTTACCTTCAGCACTGCTTGGTCTTCCTCACTCAGATGGGAATGAGCTTCTCGTATTAACAGTCTGACAAAATAGGATAAAGCATTCTTTGACATAGGCAAAGATGGTTTCTTAACTGAACACCATAAAGCTTCAGAAAGGCCTCGTAAAGGTTTAGTTCGTTTTAAATAGAACTTAAGAGCTCTCACAGGGCATAAGACTCTTTCTAGTTCATTGCCTACCATATTCGATAAGCTGGGAATATCGAACGATTTCGGCCAAGGTCGAGAAGGCAGCTCGTTTTTGGCTAGAAAACCAAGTTGTAGTGAACATGTAGCCTTTTCTGACGAAAATCCGATGTTCTTGCTGAAGGCATGAATCTCACTGACTCTTTTAGCTGTGGCTAAGCATACCAGGAAAAGAGTCTTTAAGGTGAGATCTTTCAGGGAGGCTGATTGTAGCGGCTCGAACCTGTCTGACATAAGGAATCTTAGTACCACGTCTAAATTCCAACCAGGCGTAACCAAACGACGCTCCTTCGTGGTCTCAAAAGACTTAAGGAGGTCCTGTAGATCTTTATTGTTGGAAAGATCTAAGCCTCTGTGACGGAAGACGGATGCCAACATGCTTCTGTAACCCTTGATAGTGGGAGCTGAAAGTGATCGTTCTTTCCTCAGGTATAAGAGGAAGTCAGCTATTTGAGTTACAGAGGTACTGGTCGAGGATATAGATACTGACTTGCACCAGTTTCGGAAGACTTCCCACTTCGATTGGTAAACTCTAAGGGTGGATGTTCTCCTTGCTCTTGCAATCGCACTGGCTGCCTCCTTCGAAAAGCCTCTAGCTCTCGAGAGTCTTTCGATAGTCTGAAGGCAGTCAGACGAAGAGCGTGGAGGCTTTGGTGTACCTTCTTTACGTGTGGCTGACGTAGAAGGTCCACCCTTAGAGGAAGACTTCTGGGAACGTCTACTAGCCATCGAAGTACCTCGGTGAACCATTCTCTCGCGGGCCAGAGGGGAGCAACTAGCGTCAACCTTGTCCCTTCGTGAGAGGCGAACTTCTGCAGTACCTTGTTGACAATCTTGAACGGTGGGAATGCGTATAGATCTAGATGCGACCAATCTAGGAGAAAGGCATCTATATGAACTGCTGCTGGGTCCGGGATTGGTGAGCAATATATTGGGAGCCTCTTGGTCATCGAGGTTGCAAAGAGATCTATGGTTGGTTGGCCCCAAGTGGCCCAAAGTCTCTTGCATACATCCTTGTGGAGGGTCCATTCTGTTGGAATTACTTGTCCCTTCCGACTGAGACAATCTGCCATGACATTCAAGTTGCCTTGGATGAACCTCGTAACTAGTGATATGTTTTGACCTTTTGACCAGATGAGCAGGTCCCTTGCGATCTCGTACAACGTCAGTGAGTGGGTCCCTCCTTGCTTGGAGATGTACGCCAAGGCAGTGGTGTTGTCCGAGTTCACCTCTACCACTTTGCCTTGAAGGAGAGACTTGAAGCTTTTCAAGGCCAGATGTACTGCCAGTAGCTCCTTGCAGTTGATATGCATTATCCTTTGACTCGAGTTCCATAGTCCCGAACATTCCCGACCGTCTAATGTCGCGCCCCAGCCTACGTCTGATGCGTCCGAGAAGAGAACGTGGTTGGGAGTCTGAACAGCCAGGGGAAGACCTTCTCTTAGGCTGATACTGTCCTTCCACCAAGTCAGGCAAGACTTCATCTTCTCGGAAATGGGGATCGAGACCGCTTCTAGCGTCTTGTCCTTTTTCCAGTGAAATGCTAGGTGATATTGAAGAGGACGGAGGTGTAGTCTTCCTAATGACACAAACTGTTCCAGGGATGATAGCGTCCCTATCAGACTCATCCACTTCCTGACTGAACATTGTTCCTTCTTCAGCATGTTCTGGATGCATAACTGGGCTTGGCTTGTTCTGGGGGCCGACGGAAAAGCCCGAAAAGCTAGACTGTGAATCTCCATCCCTAAATACACAATAGTTTGGGATGGGACCACTTGTGACTTTTCCATATTGACAAGGAGACCCAATTCCTTGGTCAGATCTAGAGTCCACTTTAGATCCTTCAGACAGCGACGACTGGAAGAAGCTCTGAGAAGCCAGTCGTCCAAATAGAGGGAGGCTCGGATGTCCGATAAATGAAGGAATTTGGCTACATTCCTCATCAGCCTCGTAAACACAAGAGGAGCTGTGCTTAGGCCAAAGCACAGGGCTTGAAACTGGTAGACAACCTTTTCGAAAACGAATCTCAGAAAAGGTTGGGAGTCCGGGTGGATGGGGACGTGGAAGTAGGCGTCCCTTAGGTCTAAAGAGACCATCCAGTCTTCCCTTCTGACCGCTGCTAGAACCGACTTTTTGTGGTCTCCATGGAGAACGTCTGCTTTGTGACAAAGACATTCAGAGCACTGACGTCTAGCACAGGCCTCCACCCTCCTGTCTTCTTTGACACCAAGAAGAGGCGGTTGTAGAATCCCGGGGTTTGATGGTCCGAGACTTTGACCACCGCTCCCTTCTCTAGTAAAAGAGACACTTCCTGTTTCAAGGCTTGTCTCTTGTCTTCCTCTCTGTACCTGGGAGAGAGATCGATGGGAGATGTTGCTAGAGGGGGTTTCCGTACAAACGGGATCTTGTACCCCTCTCTGAGCAACTTCACAGATTGTGCATCTGCGCCTCTCTTTTCCCAGGTCTGCCAGAAGTTCTTGAGTCTGGCTCCCACTGCTGTCTGAAGAAGCTGGCAGTCAGACTCTGCCCTTAAAGGACTTGGTTCCTTTCTTCTTTCCTCGTTTCCCTTCGGCACGAGCACCTCCTCTGCTGGAGGCTCTGCCACGAAAGGGCGGAATAAAACGGGACGCTGGAGTGTCCATCCTTGGTCTAGCTGACAAGGTAGGCAAAGGGGTGGCTTTGCGAGCTGAGGACGCAACAAGATCGTGAGTGTCCTTCTGTATCAAAGAAGCGGCAATTTCCTTAATCAGGTCTTCTGGAAAAAGGCACTTGGAAAGAGGAGCAAACAGAAGTTCGGATCTCTGGCATGGTGTAACTCCAGCTGAAAGGAATGAGCATAGGTTTTCACGCTTCTTAAGGACTCCGGACACAAAAGATGCAGCAAGCTCATTAGACCCATCACGTACGGCCTTGTCCATGCAGGACATAATGAGCAAGGAAGTCTCCTTCTCTGTCGGAGAGATCTTTCTGCTTAGAGCTCCTTGACACCAGTCTAAGAAGTTAAAAACTTCGAAGGCTCTAAAGATACCTTTCAAAAGGTGGTCCAGGTCCGAAGATGACCAACATATCTTTGAGCGTCTCATGGCAAGGCGGCGGGGAGAGTCTACAAGACTTGAGAAGTCGCCCTGGGCAGAGGCAGGAACTCCCAAGCCAAGAACTTCTCCCGTGGCATACCAGACGCTCGATCTAGAAGAGAGTCTAGCAGGGGGAAACGTAAAAGCTGTCTTCCCTAAACTCTTCTTGGACTGCAGCCATTCTCCTATCACCCGCAAAGCTCTCTTGGACGAGCGTGCGAGGACGAGTCTAGTAAAGGCAGGAGTGGTTGACGGCATGCCTAACACAAACTCTGACGGAGGAGAACGCGGAGCCACAGAAACAAACTGGTCCGGAAACATCTTTGAAAAGGGCCAAAACTTTCCTAAAGTCCAAAGAGGGTTGCGTAGACTTAGGCTCGTCCAGTTCTGAATGCGGTTCATCTACGTGTGCAGCAACATCATCATCAGAAAGTCCCTCATCCGATAACTGATGAGGGAACGGCAACGGAGTGGGTAACGGCTGGTTAGCCGAGTCCGGTCGCATGGGTGCATGCGTGACTGAGCCGGACGCAACGTCATGGAACTGCTGCCCAGTCTGTGAGCTGGCAACAACCATAGCAGCGCGGGGACGCACAGCGTCTACTCCAGACTGTCTGGACTGATGTGGGTGAGCAGTGGCAACCACACTGGGTTGCGGAGGTTGACGCACCGCGTCAAAACAAAACAACTCTGACGGTTGTTGAACCTCACGAACGTCAACGGAGACCTCCATGTGTCGCTGAACGTCAACATGCGGCTGGCAGATCACACTGGAACGCATGGGTGGCGGAACTCTCTCAACTGGTGTGCGTGAGAAGGTTACCTCAGCGTCCACAGGACGCACAACCGATCGTGTGGGCGGTTGTAGGCAAGGAGCTGTACTAGCTGGTGCGGCAGCAACCTTCTCCGCACGAAAGTCCTGCATAAGAGACGTTAGTTTAGACTGCATGTCTTGTAGTAGAGACCACTTAGGGTCTACAGGAGCAGGTGCGGCGACAGACGGTGTTACTGTCTGAAGCGGTACCGCTTTGCCTCTCTTAGGCGGTGAGCAGTCATCGGATGACGGCAGCGAGTCCGAACTGACCCAGTGGCTACAACTGGGCCGTTGGACTTGTGCGGAAGAGACCGACTTGCGCTTTAACGGTCGTGAGACCTTGGTCCAGGGTTTCTTGCGAGAAACACCTTCCGAAGACGAGGTATAAATGGGCTCTCTCGTCTTAGTTAGGCAGGGGCGATCTTGGGTAGATACGGCCGATACCACGGAGGGAACGTCTGTTCGCTGATTAAAGCCTCTCGAACCCATTTGTCGTACGACATTGCTTCTCCCCTGGACTTGGGAGCTTGCAAGAGGTCCCGGACTAGGAGGACGACAGGCACGAACAGACGAACCCTCAAGCGCAACACTATCCACAACACTAACACTCGGCACTTTATCACTTCCCACTGCACTTTTGCACTTCAGCTCCTTCACATCCGCCATGAGTTGATTACGGTCACTAGCAAGGGACTCAACTCTCTCACCCAGAGCTTGGATGGCACGCATCATATCAGCCATCGAAGGTTCCTGAGTGCCAGGAGGGGGATTAAGAGCAACCACTACAGGGGAAGGAATAGGTTGTGGGGCATGAGGAGAGGAAATATCAATAGAACGAGAGGAACTTCTCCTAACTCTATCTCTCTCTAGCCTACGTGTATACTTTTGGAATTCGATAAAATCGAATTCCGAAAGCCCAACGCACTCCTCACACCGATCTTCCAATTGACAGGTTTTATCCCGACAATTGGAACAAACAGTGTGAGGGTCAATAGAAGCCTTCGGAAGACGCCTTGAACAGTCCCTAGCATTGCACTTCCTAAATTTTGGGACTTGTGAAGGGTCAGCCATTTTGAATTGGTCAAAGGGGAATTCAAAAAACTATCAAAAAGTCATCAACAAAGAATCCGTTATCAAAAAGAGTTCAAGGATTTGTGTGAAGAGAAACCCTGCACAGCGAAAGCTCAAAACTAGAATAATGTACTTCACCAATTAGTTGTGAAAAAACTCCAGTTTAGCAACAGCGAGTAAGTACGTCTTGTCGATAGCACGACAGAGAGAAAAATGTTATTTTGATAATAAAATAAATTTTTGAATATACTTACCCGGTGATTATATAGCTGCAACTCTGTTGCCCGACAGACAACTCTACGGTAAAAACTCGCCAGCGATCGCTACACAGGTTGCGGGTGTGCCCAACAGCGCCATCTGTCGTCCAGATACCCAGTACTCAATGTAAACAAAGACTCAATTTTCTCCTCGTCCCACTGCGTCTCTATTGGGGAGGAAGGGAGGGTCCTTTAATTTATAATCACCGGGTAAGTATATTCAAAAATTTATTTTATTATCAAAATAACATTTTTCAATATTTAACTTAGCCGGTGATTATATAGCTGATTCACACCCAGGGGGGTGGGTAGAGACCAGCAATATATGTTTACACTTTTATGAGCTAAGAGTTTTTATTTTATTTTAGAAGTTATCAAAATAACAAAAACAAAATAAATAGGTACCTGGTAAGGAAGTCGACTTGAACAATTTCTCTGCCTTTTAAGTACGTCTTCCTTACGGAGCCTCGCGATCCTCTTAGGATGCTGATCGACCCCTAGGATCTGAAGTATCAAGGGTTGCAACCCATACAACAGGACCTCATCAAAACCCCTAATCTAGGCGCTCTCAAGAAATGACTTTGACCACCCGCCAAATCAACCAGGATGCGAAAGGCTTCTTAGCCTTCCGGACAACCCAAAAAACAACAATAAAAACATTTCAAGAGAAAGATTAAAAGGGTATGGAATTAGGGAATTGTAGTGGTTGAGCCCTCACCCACTACTGCACTCGCTGCTACGAATGGTCCCAGTGTGTAGCAGTTCTTGTAAAGAGACTGGACATCTTTCAAGTAAAATGACGCGAACACTGACTTGCTTCTCCAATAGGTTGCGTCCATTATACTTTGCAGAGATATATTTTGCTTAAAGGCCACGGAAGTTGTTACAGCTCTAACTTCGTGCGTCTTCACCTTAAGCAAAGTTCGGTCTTCCTCACTCAGATGTGAATGAGCTTCTCGTATTAACAATCTGATAAAGTCTGACCAAGCATTCTTTGACAAAGGCAAGGATGGTTTCTTAACTGAACACCATAAAGCTTCAGATTGGCCTTGTAAAGGTTTAGTACGCTTTAATTAGAACTTAAGAGCTCTAACAGGGCATAAGACTCTTTCTAGTTCATTGCCTACGATCTCCGATAAGCTGGGGATATCGAAAGATTTAGGCCAAGGCCGAGAAGGCAGCTCATTTTTGGCTAGAAAACCAAGTTGTAGCGAACAAGTGGCTTTTTCTGACGAAAATCCTATGTTCTTGCTGAAGGCATGAATCTCACTGACTCTTTTAGCCGAGGCTAAGCATACCAGGAAAAGAGTCTTAAGAGTGAGATCTTTCAGGGAGGCTGATTGTAACGGCTCCAACCTGTCTGATATGAAGAATCTTAGTACCACGTCTAAATTCCATCCAGGGGTAGCCAAACGACGCTCCTTGGTGGTCTCAAAAGACTTAAGGAGGTCTTGCAGATCTTTATGTTTGGAAAGATCTAAGCCTCTATGCCGGAAGACCGATGCCAACATGCTTCTGTAGCCCTTGATAGTGGGAGCTGAAAGGGATCGTCCTTTTCTCAGGTATAAGAGAAAAACAGCTATTTGAGCTACAGAGGTACTGGTCGAGGATACAGAAACTGACTTGCACCAGTCTCGGAAGACTTCCCACTTCGATTGGTAGACTCTAATGGAAGAAGCTCTCCTTGCTCTATCAATCGCACTGGCTGCTTCCTTCGAAAAGCCTCTAGCTCTCGAGAGTCTTTCGATAGTCTGAAGGCAGTCAGACGAAGAGCGTGGAGGCTTTGGAGTACCTTCTTTATGTGTGGCTGACGTAGAAGGTCTACCCTTAGAGGAAGACTACTGGGAACGTCTACTAACCATCGAAGTATCTCGGTGAACCATTCTCTCGCGGGCCAGAGGGAAGCAACTAACGTCAACCTTGTCCCTTCGTGAGAGGCGAACTTCTGCAGTACCTTGTTGACAATCTTGAACGGTGGGAATGCGTAGAGATCCAGATGTGACCAATCTAGGAGGAAAGCATCTATATGTATTGCTGCTGGGTCCGGGACTGGAGAGCAATAGATTGGAAGCCTCTTGGTCAGCGAGGTTGCAAAGAGATCTATGGATGGTTTACCCCAAGTGGCCCAAAGTCTCTTGCACACATCCTTGTGGAGGGTCCATTCGGTTGGAATTACTTGCCCTTTCCGACTGAGACAATCTGCTATGACGTTCAAGTCGCCTTGGATGAACCTCGTTACTAGGGAGATGTCTTGACCTTTTGACCAGATGAGCAGGTCCCTTGTGATCTCGTACAACGTCAGTGAGTGGGTACCTCCTTGTTTGGAGATGTACGCCAAGGCCGTGGTGATGTCCGAGTTAACTTCCACCACTTTGCCTCGAAGGAGAGACTTGAAGCTTTTCAAGGCCAGATGTACTGCCAACAGCTCCTTGCAGTTGATATGCATGCTCCTCTGACTCGAGTTCCACAGTCCTGAGCATTCCCGACCGTCTAGTGTCGCGCCCCAGCCCACGTCCGATGCGTCCGAGAAGAGAACGTGGTTGGGAGTCTGAACAGCCAGGGGAAGACCCTCTCTTAGGTTGATATTGTCCTTCCACCAAGTCAGACAAGACTTTATCTTTTCGGAAACCGGGATCGAGACCGCTTCTAGCGTCTTGTCCTTTTTCCAGTGAAAAGCTAGATGGTATTGAAGAGGACGGAGGTGTAGTCTTCCTAGGGACACAAATTGTTCCACGGATGACAGCGTCCCTACCAGACTCATCCACAGCCTGACTGAGCAGCGTTCCTTCTTCAGCATCTTCTGGATGGATAGCAGGGCTTGATCTATTCTGGGGGCTGATCGTCTTGTTGTTCAGCAACGTCCTCATCAGAGGGTTCCTCATCCGAAAACTGATGAGGAAACGGCAACGGAGTGGGCAACGTCTGGCTCGCTGAGTCCGGTCGCACTGGTGGATGCGTGACGGAGCCGGACGCAATATCATGGAACTGCTGCACAGTCTGTGAACTGTCAACAACCATGGGTGCGCGAGGAAGCACAGCGTCAACCCGAGACTGTCTAGACCGTCTGGGTTGTGCAGTCAACACCCTACCGGGTTGCTGAGGTTGACGCACCGCGTCAAAACAAGTCACCTCTGCTGGTTGTTGAACGTCCTGAACGTCAACAACCACCTCCGAGCGTCGCTTAACGTCAACGTGCAGCTGGCAACCCACACTGGGTCGCATCGGTGGAGGAACCACCTCAACTGGCAGACACGAGTAGGTTACCTCAGCGTCAACAGGGCGCACAACCGACCAGTTGGAAGGTTGTTGGCCAGAAGGTTCGGTAGCAACCTTCTCCGCATTAAAGTCCTCTATCAAGGACGCAAGCTTGGACTGCATGTCTTGCAGCAAAGCCCATTTAGGGTCTACGGGAGCAGGTGTGGCAACAGACGCGGTTAGCGACTGAGGCGGTACCGTTTACCATCCCTGAAAGCCTTGTTATGCGTGACATAATTGTACAGCAAAACTTCAAAGGCTCGAAAACAGCTGTGAAGTTGACCTGTAAACAACTTGGAGCGTCTCCTGGCCAGGCGCCAGGGAGAGTCTACGAGAATTGAGAAGTCTATCTGGGCAGAGGCATGAACTCCCAAGCCGAGAACTTCTCTCGTGTCATATCAGACTCTCGCTCTATAAACCAGTTTAAAAGAAGGGAAAGCAAAGGCTGTATCCCCAAAACTCCTCCTGGTGAAAAACCAGTCGCCTAGCCAACGTAAAGCTCTCTAGGAGAGCGAGAGAGCACTAGCTTAAAAACAACGGCTTCGAAGTAGCTAGGCCTAGTGTAAGCTCTGACGTTTAGGCGAACGAGGAGCAGCAGTTACAAAAAGATCCGGACAAAGATCCTTAAAAAAATCATCATGATTTAATTAAAGTCCATAGGAGGCTAAGCAGCTTTAGGCTCCACTCCATCTGACAGAGTCCTCAAGGGAATATCAGTAGTAGGGAGAACAGCAACTTCCTCATCTACAGGAACCTTGTCCGATAAAAGCTGAGTCTCAAGCAAGGGAGAGACCTACCGTGGTGGCAATGCTTTACAAGCAGAGTCCACACTCACTGGTGCATTAGTAGCGGACCAGAACGCAACGTCATGTAACTGCTTGACAGTCTGTGAACTGTCAACAACTGAACTGTCAACCACAACAGGTGCGTGAGGACGCACAGCGTCCACTCGAGACTGCTTTGACTGCCTAGACTGAGCAGTCAAAACAACTCTAGAATGCGGAGGTTGACGCACAGCGTCAAAACAAGTCAACTCCGATTGTAAGTGAACGTCTTGAACGTCAACAGGAGCATCAGCAAGTGGCCTAACGTCCAAATGCGGCTGAAAAAACCACACGAGACCGCATCGAGTGTGGTTCTAAACAGTAAGCATAAAGGAATGTTAGGTTGGCTGAAAGCCAGGATATCGATGAGATAAACGGCTAGACTCAACGGACTAATCAGCAGAATAGTCTTCCATAAGGGAGGCAAGCATATACTGCATGTCTTGCCATACAACCCATTAAGGATCAACGGAAATGGTTGTGGTAAGAGACGAGGGTAACGTCTGTGACCGCAACACTTTGCCTACAAAAAAAGACTCTCGGAGTCTGTGTTACGCTTTTGTTAGGCGGCGAGCAGTTATCCGATGACTGCATAGGGTCAGAGCTGTCCTAATGGTTGTAACCAGGACGCTGGACCTGTCCTGAAAGGACTGACTTTCGCTTAAGGGCTTCGATACCTTGTGACAGGTTTCTTATGCGAAAAGCCTTCGGATGACGAGGAGAAACAACGTCTCTCTCGTCTTATGGTAGGGGAGATCTTGGTAAGATACACCCGATACCATAGAGGGAAAACGTCTGTTCGTTGGTCAAGGCCTCTCGAACCCATAAGTCGTTTGACATTACTTCTCCCCTGGGCTTGGGAGCATGTAAGAGGTCCCGGACTAGGTGAACGACAGGCACGAACAGACGAACCCTCGGACGCAACACTGTAACACTTTGCGCATATCACTTTATCACTACGATTTTCTGTTTTGCACTTATTTCACTGAAATCGAAACCTTTACTGATTTCTACCTGAAACACGCAATTCTACCCTTCATTAAAAGGTAGTAATTGCGAAATCAGTCGTATAATGCAAGCTCATTAATACCAGCAAAAAACAGAAAACATATTTTAAGATAAAAAAATCAGTGGCTGGGAAAGAGACTAAACACTAGTTCATATAACTACGTTTTCAATCTCTCACCGCACATAGCCTGGGGACGAGAATAAAAAACTAAAACGTTTTATCCTTCCTCCCCGTACAGCGACTAGGGACGAGAGTAACTCGAGAACAACGTTACCCGCTTGAACGGAACGTTTTCTCTCCTCTCTCTCCCTCCGTCTCTATCTCTCTCTCTCTTTCTCTCTTGATTTCGCACCTAAGAGAAGAGCCCAATTATATTTCGTCAAAAAAAAACATGTTATTTGACTAAAGGAAAAAACTGAAAGGTTTTTCAATTAAAAAGTTCCTTTAAAATAGAATTTAAAACATTTAAGCTAAGAAAGAATGAACAAAACATCAGAATCGATTTACTCTTACTGCAAAGTGAAACCGTGATACACTCTCTCTCTATCGTAACGATAGAGCGCATGTTGAACGTCCTGAACGTCAACAACTGCGTAGCATAAATAAACTAAACGTTAGTTCATCTTTGAAAACAGTACGAAGACTATCAAAGAAATTCTTTCATAAAATATTACATTTAAAAAGTTTTAAATCCTTAGCTCTTTAAAAGCTAATTACGATATAAAGGGCTCAACGTTGATTAACTTCGGTTTCCAAGTTAGGACCGCCTACTCTCAGGAAAGGTCTATATAAACAAAACATTAAAATTATTTTTATATGTTTATAATAAATGGAAAGTTAATCGAAGAGGCCTAATAAAGGCGGAGATATATAAAATATATAGAGGAAAATCTATAACGTGATATAATTACTAAAAGCCTAAACACACTTCCGTCTAAGGGAAGGGTCGGCCATTTAAAAGTGAAAGAAAGTCCATACTCTCTTTGTCACCATAATTTAATCTATCCAAAACGAGTTCAAGATTTAAGATGAAGATAAAACACCTGCATAGCGAAAGCTCAAAACTAGAATAAAGTACTTCACCAATTAGTTGTGAAAAAACTCCAGTTTAGCAACAGCGAGTAAGTACGTCTTGTCGATAGCTCGACAGAGAGAAAATTGAGTCTTTGTTTACATTGAGTACTGGGTATCTGGACGACAGATGGCGCTGTTGGGCACACCCGCAACCTGTGTAGCGATCGCTGGCGAGTTTTTACCGTAGAGTTGTCTGTCGGGCAACAGAGTTGCAGCTATATAATCACCGGCTAAGTTAAATATTGAAAATTGAGTCTTTGTTTACATTGAGTACTGGGTATCTGGACGACAGATGGCGCTGTTGGGCACACCCGCAACCTGTGTAGTGATCGCTGGCGAGTTTTTACCTTAGAGTTGTCTGTCGGGCAACAGAGTTGCAGCTATTATAATCACCGGCTAAGTTAAATATTGAAAAAAAAAATATATGGTAAAATGTGCTGGGGAAAAAATAACCCCTTGGGGGTTAAGGGTTGGAAATTTCCAAAGAGCCTGGGGGTAAAAGGGTTAAGATTACATGTTATCAAAACCTAATATGAGTTGGCTCTCAAATGAAAATTACTTCACGCTTCCTGATTTGCTTTCCAATTCAAAACTGAATCCAGCTAATAATACCTTTCTCCTGACAGAGAATTCTTAAAGACCTCCTGGATGAAACCAGACAAGGAAGAAAAAGCTCCCTACATCCTGTTGATCACCCGTCGTTTTAATGAGGTAAGAATGGTAAACAGTTAAGAAGTCATGAAAATATAAACATTGATATCATTGAAACAAATGTCTTATACGGCTATAATCATAATCATTTGCGTACCATGTTTCTCATTACATGGTAAATTTAGGACTTGAAGTTTACATAGGTATGTACAGTATACATAGTATCGGAAACAACAATTCCTTATCTATACATGCTATAAAATATTAGGCTCAAGTATAATTAAGACTTCTTATTAGAATCGATGTTAGGCATACAGTATTTAATTCATAACCTCTGATGGTAATAATGTCTTGTTTAACTAGGTGTCGAGGCTAGTGGCATCCGAGGTGATCCGAGCTTCTACCTTACTCTCACGCGTAGCGGTTATTGAGAAATGGGTCGCAGTTGCCGACATCTGTCGATGCCTTCACAATTTCAATGGAGTGCTTCAGGTGTGTATAAACTGATCTCACAGCTGTACTGTAATTTTCTCACTCTTGTAACAAATTCTCTTTGTAATACCCCAGCTTTGAGAAAAGCATTTTAATCCAGTAAAGAAACTAATATTGATGCATGTTTGGAATTCACATGAACATTCACATACTGTTAAAACAAAATAGAAGCTATTATGTATAAACTGCTCCATATAGGCCTGGACTAGCCCAAGTTTTGAAATTTCAACTCGTATGTTTTCAAGGTCAAGTTTTCTTTGCAAAAATTAAGTGAATGAAAAAGAGAATGGCTAGAAGGCGAAGAAAGAGAAAAGAGGAATCGTTGGCATTTTCAAAATAGACAAAAGATTGTTGATAAACAGTAAGAAAGGAGTTATTGAGAGCACAAAACATTGAAATACAGTACACAGTTGGAAATGGGGAAAAAGAAGATGACACTGTGGAGGAGTACTGAACTCTGTTTTTCTTCCTTGTGGTCTTGTCCAATAGAAATCCAGTAGATTTCCAAGATGCTAAAAGTTAAAAGTTTACACAGTGAATGAGTAAAACTCTTTGCAGGAAGAATGCTTAACACAGCCATTTGGTATATACTTCTAAATGCCTTGATTATGTCCAAAGTAACAACACCGGACTGTTTGAAGTCCAACAGAGGAAAATACTAAGCATATATGAGGCCTTAGATGACCGCGGAGGTAGCAGCAGTAGGGGATTCAGCATTATGAATCTTCATCTGTGGTGGATAACGGGGGAGGGTGGGCTGTGGCACCCTAGAAGTACCAGCTGAACTTGGTTGAGTCCCTTGTCAGTCTGGGAGGAACGTAGAGAGTAGAGGTCCCCTTTTTGTTTTGTTTCATTTGTTGATGTCGGCTACCCCCCAAAATTGGGGGAAGTGCCTTGATATATGTATGTAAGAATATAACGAAATAAAGTTAATTCCTGAGAGAAATTACGATATGAGAACCATTAATGAGTTCAGGGATTTGGTTCTCAATTGCCAGTCACCCAGTTCACCTAGGCCTAGATGAGTGCTGAATCTTAGCCTGGAGTCCAGGATAAAGAAAAATGGATCTGATCACCCAACTCATCTATGTGGAACTTAGCATGCATGTCTCCTTACAGGTTATGTCCACAACGGCCGTTTGATGGTATAGGGCTAACTTTGACTTTACCTATCCATTTTCTTTGTTGGAGGTACTGTCTACAAAGTACCTTGCAGAACATACAGTAGTACAATAAAATAATTTTTTAGCAGTATCTTTCAACCCCTAATTCTCCTTTTAATTTCCTATAGTTCTCAGCTAAAGTTCAACTTTTCAATATATGGTCTACTTCCGACTTAAAATTAATCCTTCATGCCAACACTATGCATGACTAGGGATTTCAATAGCACAATATTGAAGTACCACTGTTTGTTTATTGTATACTTCTTGTTTTGTTTGTTTTAAATCTGCAATGCTTCAGATTGAAGGATTCTAGAAATTTTCTTTTTAGTAAACAATGTCCCTTAATAGAGATTTTTATTTCCAGGTTTGTGCAGCTTTCCAGAACACCTCAGTGTTTCGCCTCAAGAAGACCTGGGAGAGAGTCTCAAAAACGGTTTGTAACAATGCAATTTCATTTTGAATTCAATCAAGCTATAGAAGAAGGCATTTCCTAGGCTTTCCACACAATCTCATGGACCCTTCTGAATAAGTTATTATTGCTAATAAAACAAAGTACTGTACTATATTGACACACTTCCATTTTCCTCTAAAACGATAATATGAAGCTTATCTCATCATAGTATAAAGGTTAAGTTACTTTCCAGGCACTCAAAAAATATACTGTGCATAATTTGATTTCCTACTGTATACCCTGTAGTAGTTTAAGCAATGCTGGGTCTGGTTAGTACTTGCTTGGAAGACCATAAAATTAAAAGCAAGCATTCCTGGCCCATAAATTCAAATGGAGGTGAGAGACAGGGTTCAAAAGCCTTAACCTTAAAAAAAGACCAGAACATAGAAACTCACACTAGACCCTGAAAGCCTGGTGTACAAAAACATTCCTATGTAAGCTTTACATGTATCCAATATGCGAAAGTAAGCACAGTAAAGTATTCTGACTCTTTTTTCCCTTCCAACTGAAGACTCGGCAGACACTGGAAAAGCTGCAGGCACTCGTCTCATCGGACGGTCGATTCCGGAATCTTCGTGATTCCCTCCACCGATGTGACCCTCCTTGCATCCCTTACCTAGGAATGTATCTCACCGACCTCTCGTTCATCGAGGAGGGAACGCCCAACTTCACAGATGATGGCCTCCTTAACTTCTCCAAAATGAGAATGGTAAGTGATGAAAACAATCAAATTACCCTCTTCTTTTAATACAAAATCAACAGTTTATTGAAGGCGGGTAGTGCCAAGAATAATCATGCCTCCTCCTGCTTGCTTGCAGATTGCCCACGTCATTCGTGAGATTCGGCATTTCCAACAGACACCTTACAAGATTGAATACAACCCTCGTGTTACATCCTACCTGCTCGACCCGTCCCTCCTGCTGAGTGACGACAACCTCTACCGCCTTTCTCTGGACTTGGAACCTCGTAGATCAACCCTCACCAACGTCACAGAGCCCCTCCTTCCATCCACTGCCGCAGGAACGGCTACGACTGCCACCACAACCACCACCACATACTCCTCATCTTCCTTCTCCTCACTTTCCTCATCTTCTTCAACTACTTCCTCTACTTCTTCTTCATCTTCATCCTCATCCTCATCTTCATCCTCCTCTACTTGTTCATCCTCTTCTTCCATCTCCCTTTCTTGACAGCGACATCTTGCGACCAATGACATCTTGGTTAATCTATGATGCTCGCCCTTCGGCATAAGGGGTTAATCAATATATGACCCTCGACTTTTAACAAACATGTCGATTAAGCTATGATGGTTACCATCCAGCATAAAAGGATCAATTAATTCATGATGATCACACCTGAACTTGAAACAGTTAATTAATCTATGACCCTTCCCCTCGTAATCGACAATAATCACCTTTTTACCCACCATTATCCCTACATTAAGGGGTCGGTTACCTGACGCGCCTTCTCCAATGCCTTCTATCAAAGGCATCCTCTTCCACCAAACCTCTTCTCTCCAGATTATCCTTCACATTATCTCACCGTCTAATTCTCATCCTTCCTCTCGATCTTTGCCCCCTTAACAAGTTCCTACCAAGCCCTCCTCACTCCCTCCTCACCATCCATACTCAACACATCCCCAAACCATCTAAACCGTGACACTCCTATCTCCTCTGTAATCTTCACATTATTTCACCGTCTAATTCTCATCCTTCCTCTCGATCTTCGCCCCCCTTATCAAGTTCCTACCAAGCCCTCCTCACCATCCATACTCAACACATCCCCATACCATCTCAGCCGTGACACTCCTATCTCCTCCGTAATCTTTTACTACGCCTGCCATTCTTTCTATTTCACCGTTCTACAATAATCCCCCTCTATCATTAAACAGCTGATCGATTAACAAAGTTTGTTCTTCAGCACGAGAGACAATAAGTTTGGAAAACCCAATGCACCTTTCTGTCAAGTTATCCATGATCACCTTAGATACCTTAACAGTAGTAAGATTAACAACTCTAGCATCCTAATATGGTACAATAACATTTTAACAATAATATAAATGTAATAAATGTAAGTAATGTATGGCTTTAAAAAATATATATTTTCTCTTGTGATATACTGTTGAAGTATTGCTCTTATATTGGCATTCTTTTGGAATCTACATTCATTAAAATTCTAACATTATCTCGTAGAGACTTGTCTAGATATTTGTTTCCCAATGACAGACTATTTTCTTAATGTGACAACATTAAAACCTTTAATGATTCTCTCGGCTTTTTATTTACTTTCAATTTGTTGATCTGACTTTGTTAATTATACACTATTATTATTATTATTAATAGCTAAGCTACATCCCCAGTTGCAAAAGCAAGATGCTATAAGCCCAAGGGCTCCAGAACACGCTGTCAAGGATTTCCTTGCTGGTGACAACAGAACCCTAGGTAGAAGGATCAGAGATTTCTCCTTCATCAGGCATCACATCCAAAGCTCCTTCTGCAGGTGGAGTGGCAAACAAAGAGAGAACAGCAGCAGAAGCCCTGGGAGGCCTAGCATTAGCTAAAACCTTAAATTGTCTGCAGACGGAATGCCATTGATGTCAATGGATGGCCACAAGGTCCTTAGGTCCAAGTCCCTGAGAACATTGTTATTGATCTATACAATAGGTCTCAATTCAAGGGGAAGGACAGAGAACATTGTTTTCATAAGGGCAAGGAGATGAACCTGCTTCACCTGAAGTTCGCCCCGAGGGGAGATCATAGTCACCTTCCTCCTTTGGTTTACATTTGATGGACTCCAATTTTAGAGGTAAACAATGCAGGTCAAACTGAAGCCAAAGAGTCCCTCTTTAGCCTTCATCCTCCTGTCATACTCAGAACAACGTAAAAGCTGCCATGACCTGCACTCATCGTAAGAAGATGAATACATGCCCCCTGCGGATAGGACACAAAGCAAGGGCATCCACCTCCGGCCTGCTTATGAACCTGCCACAATCTAAACCAAATTTACCAAGGAATGCTTGCAAGCCAACACACGGAGTCTTCATTTCCCAAAATTTAGAAATAAAAAGGATAAATGAATTTGAAAACCACCACTGTTTGTCAAGATCAAAGAGCACGGGCATATAGCTCTGCGGGTAAAGACAAAGGGATTACTCAATGTGTTGGTGAGAGGATGGGGCTTATATGCCACCCACCAGTAACTACCAACACATTTGTAAAATTTCAATAGCTGTGTTCCAGCTTTGCTGAAATCATACTCCTTTCAACAACAAGGGCTTGTAATTGTGCAGGAACAAATAAGAGTAAAAATCGTGAGGAAACATACCCAAATCCTTTCCAGGATCCAGAATGACATCCCTGAGAGGGTAGAGGTTAGTGGGACATAAAAAATAGAATATTACTCACCATTCTTAATCCTCCCATATCACGTTGTCATATACTGTACTACGCGACAAATCACTTCTGATAAAAAATCCCTGGTTCAATTTGCAACTGATTGAAATATCTGAAAATATAAGATAATGGTTACTGGAATATTTATGATTTAATCAAGAGTTAATAATAAGCATTTCGCTAAATAGATTGCAATAGATTGCAATACATACACATTAAACTGAAAACTGAGACATATAATATACTAAACCCCCCTGGTGGGCCATAGTTGGTGAGCATCATAACTTCATGTTACCCTCTAACCTAACCTAACAGGCAACGTCTTCAAACTTACTTGCTTGCCGTCTTCTTATACATCAAATATCGCATTAATTACAAATGGCACATGAATAAAGCTATGCTGATTTATAAATGGTACTTAGGGTGAAACCCTAGTTTGATATCATGGTCCCTAATTCTAAAAAAGGTGAAAAAAAAGTTTCAGCCAATCTTGGATATCCAATGTAAAAATATATTTTTTCTAGCTTATGTAAGAATTTTTTTTTACCAATTTTTACCTTGATTTCTGCTGCAAATAATCAGATTTAGAGATAAAGGGACTCCCTTAATAACTACAATAATTGGATTTCACAGCTAGAAGTCAGGGTTTTTGTGAGGGGAAAATACAGAAAACTAGTAAAATAAGAGCGCTGTCTAACCTAAACACACCAGTCATCATAAAAAAAAAAGTTACCATAATCAAAATCGAGTAATAGAAATGTGACATGGTCAAAACACTGGAGCTTTTGTTTGCCAGACTTCCAGAGACGCTTAGAAAATGTGGTTTTTGGGCTCAAGCCATGGCGTCCTGATGGAAGGTTCCTTTTTGGTAGCTTCCTTGGGTATATAACTACTAAGATATTCCCAGAGAATTTAACCACAGGTTATCACAGAATTCTAACTTCTGGAGCGAGTATCCTAAAGGTTTCCCTTTAAGACATCGTATATCAACAGGGGACGCATGTATTAACGCGCCACATAGCTATCTGCACCTCATACAGAGTTAACACTTCGATATGGAGGGACGGAGAATAGTTGGGGAGCTGTTCTACAGCTAATCTCGTCCGTGGCTACTTTTGGTACTCGAGACGTAAACAAACGGGCGCCATTGCTAAATGACGTCACGTCCGTCCTCATCCTTCATTTAGTAGCTCGCCTTACCAGTCGGACTTTTCCCTGTGTGATCTTTATCGACTTGCATCTTAGCCATGTCTCTACCCTCGGCCTCGCCTTCTTCTGGAAAGTTGAGTACAAGGTTCCAGCATTGTTTAAATAAGCTCTGACCGTAAAGTAACTTTTACTTTTCGAGATATTTGATGTTTTGTGGCAGAGCTGTGCCTCAACCGGACCGGCCATTTTATGGCGTCGCTGTTGTTTTGCATGCCTTATTTAGATAGCCTCAACAGCGTTTTCCGGCCTCATTAACTAATCGATACTATTAGTTATTTAGTCTTCATAGCTAGGAACTTTTATATCGTGTTTTGACGCTTTATTATCGGTCATCAACTGACCCCATACGAGTTGGCTAGTATAGCCCCAAGGCCAGAGCGCCTATATCAGTGTTCATGCATGATATTTATCAGTGATCCTAGGTTTATGTATGAAGATAGTGGCATTATTTTACAATACTATTGACTGTGATGCAAGTGTTTTCGCCTTAAGGGACCATATAAGGGACAGGTTAGATAGTGTGTCTTTCTAACCTAACCTACAAGTAGGACCCCTATATGCTTCCTTCATCCCCTGCCTTAGGGCATCCCCTCTGTGTAGCCTTGCTCCCCCTACCACGTAAGGGGATCAAGCTCATATCAGAGTATTATATCGCTTCTCTGTCCTCCCTAAGGGAATGATCACCCCTTAGGGTTGCGTCCGAGAATGAGGAACGGCTAGTCCTTCCTCTATTGCTGGGGCTAGGTCTCCGACCTTCCCTGCAATAGCGATACGTCTTCCATCCTTCCTAGTTCAGGGTGTAACATCCCTGCTCTAGGTTAGGTTTTGGAGGGGTTAGTTCTGTACCTTGCTGAAACGATACCCATGCACCGTTTTCAGACAGGCTGCCTTACCTTAGGCTAGGGAGTGTCCTCCCTTCCTTGGTGGCTGCTCTGGTACAGAACCCCCTCCACAGAAGACCCTTCTCTTCTCCCCTCCCCACCTATCTCTTGTATGGCCTAGCCTTTACTTAGGTTAGTGTATACCCATCTGTCCCCTGTCCTACAACTCCTCCTTAGGGTGGAGTGATAGGACTACCTTGAGCTCCTGTGTGCAGTCCGCTCTGGTACGTATACCCTTCATAGTGTCCTATGGGGTTAACCACTGGATGCATTCTGTCTACAGGGGTTCTCCCCCCTCTTGGGTGTTCCCTGCCCTCCCTTGGGCTCCCTTAGCTCCCGGTCCTCTGCGGCCCCTGCTTCTGGGTGATAGGGCTAGCCTCTATCATGGGTACACCCACTCAGGTGGGATGCCTTGGGGTCCGTGGCCGGACCCCTACATCCCCCCCTTCTGTCTCTTTCACTATCCTGGTGCCGGTCCCTTGCCGCCTCTACTGTCGGTGATACCCTCCTCCTACCTTGGTGACTTACCCCTTGCCCTCTGGGCCGTCAGTCCTCCGTGTGCCGGGGGACTGCCGCCTGCCGCCGGCGCCTAGCCGATGGCCTTCCCTCTTTCCTCATAGCTTCAGTCGTCCGTCCACCGGCCGGCCCCCGGAGTGCCGGCATCCGCTGCCGGCAGTCCGGTTCTGCTATAACCATCCTTGTTCCTGTCACCAATCCGGCAACCTCCGGCTGCCGGAGCCGCCGCTCCCCGCCGGCGGCCGCCACCCTGGTATTACTCTTGACTTCTATATTGTCTTCCCTAATGCCAGAAACTCTGCTGGAGCGGCCTCCGGCGTGCCGGCGGTCTGCCGGACCCTTCCGGAGGCGTCAAGGCGACTTGCACCCCCTTCTACTAGCTATCTTCTGATGTTGATAGCCCTACATCGCAACCAGATGGTTTGATTACATAATGGATAGGTATTGCCTTACCGTTCCATTAGTAACCATGCTGTCTTCTTGCATATCACAGATTTCCAGCATGCTACGTGTATCTTAGCACGGCCGGTTACCGGAAACCGTTACCCTATGGGATCTTCTACATTCCCAATCCTTGGGTCTGAGTGGCCTCAGTCCCAGTTCTATATCCTTGGCAATCCCCACTAGAATTCCCACTGCCTTCACCGCATGCTATGTTGAATTCTGCCCTGTGTCCTCGGTCACAACAAATTGCCTACGGATAAGGTTACGGTAACCGGCCGGGCGGGTTACACGGAGGATGTGTCTATCTCCTTCTTTTCCGCCCACTCTCTGAACGTCACAGTATTTCTACCACTTAATATTAGGTTAAAGATTAATCACTTAATACTTAACCTTAAAATAGAAGTCATCCTTATGACTCCCCCATACTCATGTCCTCTTTCTCTTACAGGAGGAGTACGTGAAGTGCGACCATGGCTTCTGTGGAGTGAAGCGCCCGCACTTTTATGGGCACACGGCGTGTAGGACTCACGCCCCTTGTGCAAACAAAAAAGGTGATCTGAAGTTCTGGGACCCACTGAACTGTACGGTCTACCAGGAACGCCTGGTCGAGGCGTTCAATAACCCTCCCTCAGCGGAAGTTAGGGACGCTTCTCGAGAGAAGCTACGCAAATGGGTGCGTGGCTTCCAGAAGAACGCCACTGGACCGTACCTTGCCACCGAAGACTTGAGGGCCTTACTGTTCCCAAAGGCATCCCCAGACTCTGTGGTCCCCAAGGATCAGATCCCCACCGTCCAGATCACGGTGGAACCCGATGTTGTCATGGCTCAGTCCATGCACGAGTGTCGCCTGGATACCGACAACGCGGAATGTATGTCGGAAGTGTCGGAGACAACGGAGAGGAACCTCATGGCCGAAGAATTGGACTATGAGTAGGACCAAGTGGAATACGCTGGGTCGGAGCAAGAGGTCGCTCCGCCTTCCACCACCACCCCAACTCCTACACCGACGGAAGTATCACTCCCGTCTACCTCCGCCACCCCGGACCCCATCCCAACCAGCGCCCAGGAGATGTTTCGGACGCTCGAAGCCATCATGGACAAGAAACTCCGTGAGACACACGAATACATCAGGACCATGGGAAGTTCCAAGGAGCCGAAAAGGAATTCGGTTAAGGACCTCCCTGCATGCTCGCACGCCAACCCCTGGAGGTATGCCGAGCATATGCCGATTGCAACGGGCAGGATCTTCATCAGTGAGAAGGTCGGCTCGGTTGTCCTGAAAGAAGTGGAATTCTTCCCAAGTTTTGAGGCTTACCCGGACTGTTACGTCCGGCTTCGATCCGAACCTGCCTCTAAAGAAGAGACCGAACCTAAGGAGGTGATAGTGTTCGATCTCCCGAAGGCCCAGGCTATGATGGCCAACACCCTTAAAAGTAGGGGTTTTACCTGCTCAAAGCTTCCGGCGTTGAGCAAGAAGCACCCTACCTACGTCTCACCTGATGATGCGATCCTCCCCTTCATGGAAAAGGCCTTCGCAGCGGTACACAGGGCAGTGGAAGAAGGGAAACCTTGCCCTGCACTGGAGGAGTGCAGACCCTTCTCCCTGGTCACTTCCCCCGATGCTCGACACTGGAAGGATGTCCAACATACCTTCGTGGTGGGAAAACTAGATCCTGACGTTGCTGGACGTCAGTTTAACGGAGACCTCCCGAAACTTAATGACCACCTCCTTCGTTGGGAACAAGATACGAAAGAAAGGCTTGCCGCATCCATGTCCCTCCAGGTCCAGCTTGACGTCATGGCCGGTGACACTAGAGTCCCCGACCACTACATGGTGCTCGCCAAGACGCATCTGGCGACTGTAGTCAAGGACTTATACAGCTTCATGAAGGCTCGGAGAGCCTGTCGTGAAATCGTGTTCTCAAGTGCCACAGTGAGACACGAACCCCGGTGGCTGATTTCCTCCAACATCTGGGGTAAGCACCTCTTTCCCTCTGATCTGGTGAAAGAGATTACCGACAAGGCCGCCACGGAGAACAGGAACCTTCTTCATAAGTGGGGCATGTCGAAGAAGAGGAAATCCTCTCAGGACGACGGCCCTCAACCTAAGAGGAGATCCTCCAAGCCGAAACCCCAGCAACGTCAACAGAGACGGCAGTTTCCGGGACCCGCTACTCCCCAAGTGGCTGCTCAGCCACAACAGACCTTTCAGCTGGTCACTCAACCGGTCTTGCCCCAATCACCGGTTTTCACCCCTGCCTTTGAGCAACAGACGACTACCTTTCGTCCCAAAGGTTGAGGCTCAAGCAGAGGTGCAGGCAGAGACGCATCTCGCCATCCCTCCAGAGGCAGAGGAGGAAAGGGAGCTAGCGGCCGAGGTGGTACACCCTCGGGACACCAGAAGCAATGAAGTGCTTCCGGTGGGAGGAAGACTCCGCCAATTCCAGGATCGTCGGACCTTCGATCCCTGGGCACACAGCATCGTCGACAAGGGTCTAGGCTGGAGTTGGACTCAACCACCCCCAACCTTCCAGCAATTCTTCCAACAATCTCCCCCCTTCTGGAAGAATATGTCCTAGATCTCTTGAACAAGAAGGTGATTAGGAGGGTAAAGTCAACCAGGTTCCAAGGGAGACTGTTTTGCGTCCCCAAGAAGGACTCCGACAAACTCAGAGTCATTCTAGACTTATCCCCCCTCAACAAGTTCATAGCGAACAACAAGTTCAAGATGCTGACTCTTCATCAGATAAGGACCCCTCTGCCTCAGGGTTCCTACACGGTCTCCATAGACCTGGCGGATGCCTATTGGTACATTCCAATGAACCACCAAGCTTCCTCCTACCTAGGATTTCGACTCCAAAGGGAAAAGCTACGCCTTCAGGGCCATGCCCTTCGGCCTCAACGTGGCCCCTCGGATCTTCACAAAGCTGGCAGATGCCATCGTTCAACAGCTGCGCCTCCGAGACGTCCAGGTGATGGCCTACCTCGACGACTGGCTAGCCTGGGCTCCATCGCCCGAGGATTGTTTAAAATCCTGCAACAAAGTCACCCAGTTCCTAGAACACCTGGGATTCAAGATAAACGCGAAGAAATCTCGCCTCTCTCCAGCTCAAAGGTTCCAATGGCTAAGAACCCAGTGGAACCTTCAGTCACACCGCCTTTCCATCCCCCAGAAGAAAAGGAAGGAAATAGCAGGGTCTGTCAAGCGACTGCTGAAATCCAAACGGATCTCAAGACGTCAGCAGGAACGAGTTCTAGGCTCTCTACAGTTCGCCTCAGTGACAAACCCAGTGCTACGTGCACAGCTAAAGGATGCCGCGGGAGTCTGGAGACATTCTGCATCCATCGCTCGAAGAGACCTCAAGAGACGGCTCCCAAACGGACTTCGGCTGCTCCTCAAGCCGTGGTCGGAAGCAAAGGCCCTGAAAAGGTCCATTCCTCTTCAACACCCACCTCCATCACTCAACATCCACACGGATGCTTCGCTGGAGGGTTGGAGAGGTCACTCCCACCAAAAATAGGCTCAAGGCACATGGTCTCCCCTATTCAAGACGTTTCACATCAACATCTTGGAGGCCATGGCGGTCCTTCTAACGCTGAAGAAACTCTCCCCGCCTCCCTCGATCCATATTCGTCTATCCCTAGACAACTTGGTGGTAGTTCGATGTCTCAATCGCCAAGGCTCAAGATCGCCCCAGATAATCAGGTGCTTCTGACAATCTTCCGTCTGGCAGAGAAGAAGAAATGGCACCTGTCTGCAGTTCACCTACAAGGATCCCGCAACGTGACGGCGGACGCTCTATCCCGGACAAGTCCGATAGAGTCGGAATGGTCTCTAGATGCAAGATCATTCTCCTTCATCTCTCACCAAGTCCCAGAACTTCAGACCGATCTCTTCGCAACGAGCGACAATAATCAACTTCCTCGATATGTAGCCCCGTCCGAGGACCCCAAGGCAGAAGCAGTGGACGCCATGTCACTGGACTGGAACAGATGGTCCAAGATCTACCTGTTCCCTCCCACCTACCTTCTGCTGACAGTCCTCTCCAAGCTGAGAACTTTCAAAGGGACAGCGGCCCTAGTGGCTCCCAAGTGACCCCGGAGCAATTGGTACCCCCTGGTCCTAGAGCTGCAGCCCACGCTGATCCCTCTCCCGGGCCCAGTACTCTCCCAGCAAGTACAGAAGTCGACTGTCTTCGCTTCATCATCGAAAATCAAGGACCTTCATCTCATGATTTTCTCTCCCTAGCCGCGAAGAAAAGGTTTGGGATCTTGAAGAAAAGTCTAGACTTCCTCGAGGAATACAAGACCGAATCCACACGACGGCAATACGAATCATCCTGGAGAAAATGGGTCTCATTCGTCAAGGCAAAAATCCTACGGAAATCACCATTGATTTTTGCATGTCCTTCTTTATTCACCTTCACGGACAGGGCTTGGCAGCCAACACGATTTCTACTTGCAAATCGGCCTTGACTAGACCACTAATGTATGCCTTCCAGATTGATCTGTCCAACGACATCTTCAATAAACTCCATTTGCCTCCAACTTGGACAATGATTCGTGCCCTCTCAAGGATCTGACTCAGAAAGTTATCTTTCTTTTTGCTCTTGCTTCAGGAGCCCGAGTCAGCGAAATAGTGGCATTATCAAGGGACGAGGGCCACATCCTGTTTACAGATTCAGGTGACCTTACCCTCTTCCCGGATCCGACGTTTCTCGCCAAAAACGAATTACCCACCAAAAGATGGGGCCCTTGGAGAATATGCCCCCTGAAAGAAGATGCCTCTCTATGTCCAGTAGAGAGCCTCAAGGTCTATCTTCATAGAACTTCGGACTTTGGTGGAGGCCAACTCTTTAAAGGAGAAACTTCGGACAGCGACCTGTCACTGAAACAACTAAGAGCGAAAATCACCTACTTCATTCGCAGAGCGGATCCTGACAGTTCACCCGCCGGTCACGATCCTAGAAAAGTTGCATCGTCTCTGAATTTCTTTCAGAGTATGGATTTCGAAAGTCTTAAAGAGTTTCACAGGCTGGAAATCCTCGCGTGTTTTCTTCAAACATTATGCGAAACAAGTGGACGAAGTCAAACATTTGTGGTAGCCGCAGGTAGTGTTATGAAACCTGCACCTAACTCTGCATAGAACAGTGAGTTACTTGGGACTCTAACTCCTCGGGTGCCTATGTTGACCCTCGCGTGATACGTAGTGATTTAAAAAACACTTAGTGTTTTTTCATAGACTGTTCTTCTCCCAGGTGAAATGTCATAGTCGTCACATGAGTGCCGCATGCCTAGAGCATGATGTGTTTTATTTTAATAGACTGACGTTCCTCTGGAACGAGTGCCTACTAATAATTTGAAATTCCCTTTCAGATTCAAGAGCAAGTCTTTCATGACTATGTACATTATAATTTATTGTAAATAACTTTTACAATTTTATTGCATTTCCTTAACATGTTCTGCAATGGTGAAATAAAATTTCTATTTTATTACTTGTGCGTCTCAATCCGCTCCTACTTATACTATGAAATACATGACTGTCATAGTTTTATTATCCCCTTCCTCTTATGTCTATGAAGATGACTAAGGGTTCAACCTTTATCATATACTCACTTCTGCAATGTAATATTCCTACTCGAATACTTACTTACATCATACCTTAGAGACCAGACGACTCTATTCACATACAGTGCCTAACCACCACTTGTCTGCTTTTGTGAATGTTCCTATATGAATGCCAACCATTCAGTCTTGTCTACGAGTTCTTCATGTTCTCCCAGCAAGGTGAGTAGCCCTTCGATGACCACTTTGATCTTCGGCATGGTCCGTTGGGACTTCGCTGCCAAGGGGGGCAGGAAGTTTCTTCCCATCGGTTCTCTTATTGAGGTTACTATGCTTATCCTGTCAAAGCCCTAGGCACTTATACTACAAGGGGAAAATCTACCATGATACATTGATTCTCTGGTACTCTTCCATCAGGACGCCATGGCTTGAGCCCAAAAAACGGATTTTGAGCGAAGCGAAAAATGACAAATTCGAAGATAATTTGTATTTTTCCTAACCATACAAACCTTAGCTATTTACAAAGGGTTATTACTTTTAGCGTAGCTGAAATGGCGAGCCATTAGAATTTAACGAGGGTGTATTACCCCCGCGCTAGTTAGCGGGGGGGTAGGGGAGTGGTAGCTAGCTACCCCTCCTCCCCCTCACACACAGGTGAATACTCACTTTCACTTAGAGGTAGGACTTGTCTTGGGGGACAGGGCTGGCGGGCAAATATGTGTAAATAGCTAAGGTTTGTATGGTTAGGAAAAATACAAATTATCTTCGAATTTGTCATTTGTTCCGTAACCGAAATACAAACCACGCTATTTACAAAGGGTAACTTATCCCTTAGGAAGGGTGGAAAGTCCCCAGCCATACTGGCTTTGGCTTTACCCGGGGACTCAGAATCCGAGTGAGTCGCACTCGAGAAAAGGAGTCCCTGCACCTCACAAGTTCCTTGCTCCGCAAGGAACCATGTGGCCTACGTAAGCTTGTGTGTGAAGGAAGAAGTGTGACTCGTCTTAGGCAGTTGACCTGGAGTTCCAGAAGGAACTCTGGGTTAGGACGTTCCCAATACCACCTCGTCAGTGTATGGGGGACGCGACAGTATTGACTCAATACTCGGAACACAAGGAAGCATGGTTTACCTGCAGAGGTTCGAGGTCAGCTATGCAGAGACCAGGATGCTGCTTCCCCGTAGAGGGGATGATGAAGAAAGAAGTAAGGGCCAGACATACTTCTTTCGTTCATGCAGACTAAAACCTGATAACAATGCCCTCAACCTTCTGCTACCTGTCCAAAAAGGAGCCTGAGGTTAGACCAGCTGTTGTGTAGCCACCACAGAGCGATAGAAAACGTATCGAGACTCCTGTGGGTCACGCCCTGCAGGAAGCGGGCTGCGAAGGTCATCAGACGCTTCCAGACTCCAGCTTGTAGCACCTGCGTCACAGAGTAGTATTACTCGAAGGCGAGGGACGTTGCGATGTATCCAACATCGTGCTGTAGGGCGACGTGACGGGGGAGGGTCTGAAGACAGGTCGAGATGAATGTCCTTGAGTCCGGGCTGAAGAGGTATACTGGTGACTCTCCCCCCATGTCCTCCTTGTGTTCCCAAATCGGCTGCAACTGAGGCCAAACTGCAGCTGTTCCCAGCGCTAACCTCTCGATTCCTTACTGGCAAGAAAGAGAAGGTCTTGGGACATCAGACACAGAATGGAGACTCGAAATCTTGAATGGATCGGACCGAAGGGTCGGGACCCTCAGAATCTGAGTCTAGCCAACAACTCAGGAGCGAGCCTGAATGTTGCCTTCCCCTCTTCCTTAGAAAGGGGGGAGTAGTAAGAGACCAAGAAGATTGCTTACACACTGGCCGTGGCCAGAGTGAGCAGAAGACCCAAGGCGGAATACAATCCGAGGCCTGTCGTAAAAGGGTCTTGAGAAGATCTCTTAAAGGACTAAAAGTCCGAGCCATGCTCCAAGTTGGAGGTCTTCCTCCGACTAGGGCAGGGACGATCGTAGCTTCGCATGAGCGAGGATAGATCCAGCGGGCAGGAAAAAGTTATTCCTTTAAGCCTGAAGGTCAGGGAAAGGCTGAGCGACAGGCTTCATTGCCGAGAGCGGAAAGGAGTTTCCTCCCGCCGAAAGGCAATAAGACCGTTATTGCTGGAGAAGAGGCCTCACGGGAAGAGGTATATCTCCCACGGCACCAACCACCTTAGACTCTTCACTTTGCCTGGGAGACCCCTGTGGATGACTATCGCAGATGACGCGACCTCCGTACCGCGACTGTAGCGGGTTGTCTCTTCTAGAGGAGGAAGCGTAGTGTCTCCAGGCATGAAGCCGAAGCGACGCCCCGGTTCGGGAGAGATGTCGCAGTGTGGTTGCTTGAGTAGTCTGCGCCGTGGGAGAAGCTCTCCCGGGAGTTCCGTCAGGGGAAGCAGAGGGTCCAGAAACCGTTCTGCGCATAGTCCCAGTGGAGCTCTCCCAGGCGTCGAAGTTGTCCCACCATCACCGGAATGCATCTTGCCAGAGTCTCGGGGTCTGAGACTGGGGGGAAGACTAGCGGAAGCTTGAGGTTCCAAGGTGTCGCGATCAGGTCCCCCAGACCAGCACTTGCTGGTTACCCAAGGTCAAAGACCCCTAGGTACACTCTCTCTATGAGGCTCTGCTCGGATAGTCTGAGAGAAACATTCCCCTGCCTGGAATGAGAGAGCCGATGGTGGAATTGAGAGAATCTCAATCATCCCGGTATCTCTACTGCAAGATGTGAAGGTGTGAAAATGCGTCCCCTGCTGGTTAGAATGAAGTCGACGCGCAACAGGGCGACTTGGCAGGAGCTGTAGGATCTGAAGAGGGGCCAGACTAAGGCCCTTAAGCCTGCCTGAATGATGGAGAGGTATCCTTCAGGTCTTGACCATAGGCCTGGACCGGAACATGCACCCCCCCCCCCCCCCTTTCCTTTGACGAGTCCGAGAACCGCATCAAGAATGTGGGGAAAGGACGAGAATATCCACTACCATCAAGAGGCTCCATAGGTCAACACCCATTGCAGGTTTAATAGTTCCGCTGGTCCCATAGGGCCAGGGAGTCCGGTTAAACATTGCCTGAAGCCACCGGAACTTGGATCGCCCCACATGGAACTTATCCTGAGGCGACCGTTCGGACTATAGATGGGTCAATGAGGAAAGAAGAACTAGGAAACGTTCCAAGGTAGGGCTGAAAGCTCTGCTTGACTGAGAACAGGTACTGCGACTCTCCTCAGTCTTGCCACAGTCAACCGAAAGGAAGGCTCGGAGGATGTAGTAACAGAATCTGGCGTCCCCAGGTGGTCACCCATCCAAGTACCGACGTTGCTTAACCTCGCTGGACGGACGAGAAGCGGGGTTTCCAATGTGGTAAGGCGGTTGACTCAATATCATGGCCAGATACTCCAGATGTTGAGGCAGAGGAAGAGAACGCTCCAAGCAAAATACCATGAGCCCACACTCATGGTCAGCATCCGGAAGCTTGTCCCGGCGCTGAAGAAGGTCGAAACCCGAGCCTACCGGAGTTGACCAGCCCTCCAAACAGCAGAGGAGGCGGAAGCCTGCACCTGAGCGGCCAAGAGGAAGGCAGGGAGAGTTCTCTGGGGAAACAAACCTGCTATGCCACAGCGGGATAGCCACACTGCATCATAAGCAGGAATACTTGCAGTCTAGGCTGAATTCGACGAGCACCCTGGAAGATGGATGGAATGGAAACTGAAAGTACCCGTCCTTCCGATCCAGGGTTAAAGGAGTCCTGTCGCCTCGTTACCAGTCTGATCGATTCTGCTGGTCTACGCTGGCCGAAGTTTGTTCAACAAACTTGATCAGGGCTGAGAGGTCGACTATGGACATCCCCTCTCAGATCCTTCCTTACAAGAAAGGATCGACTGAGGGGGCCGGGGGTGAAGCCGTCGATGATCCTAAGGAAGACCTTCGCCTAAGGTATGGATCATTCTGCCCAACCGGGCAACTCTGCTGACGCTATGGCATAGAGGTTCAGAGACACTGAATTCGCTGACAGAGACGGCAGGCGCGATATCCTTGGCTACTCACAGAAATTGTGCGGGAATGGGCATCGGGAAGCTGTCATTCGGATGAGTAACCTTAAGCATCCTCCCAGCGAAAAAACCTGCAATCCTAGAGTTCGTGAACTCCTTTTAGGACTATGCCCCCCCGGGGGAGTCTCCCGTGCCATCTGTTCCTGACAGGAGGAAACTGCAATTGGACACCTTGTCCCAGTTGTCGTAGCCGATAACTTAGGCCGACGTGGTTGAAAGAAAAGGGCGCTGGAGCCCTGCAGAGTCTGGAAGAAAGCGCCTTGGAGGAGTGAAACCGGAAGTCGATTTACTCCGCACAGCAGCTGTCTAAGTCTCTGTCCTTGGGCACAGACAAAACTCTTCTCAAGGATGGAAGGGTGTCTGAGGTCGTCGACCTCCACAGATGAGACACCCGAAGGAAGCCTTCAGTCAGCGCGTCCAGATGGTACAACATCGAGCTTGTCAGCAAGTAGATACTTAACGACGAAAAGGCCAAGGTGCCTGAGCTCGAGAGGAGGAAAGTACCCTTGATCTTCCTGTAGCTTCCTTGAACCAAACCTCGGGCCGTAACCGAGGAGGGAAAGAACCTGGTAAGCTCCCAGAGGAAGAGGTAAGCAGTCACCCCTTGTCCGATGGAGAAATCTTGAACGGAAAGCCCCCCCCCCGCCAAAAATCCTTCCAGGGCGGGAGAAGGAGAGAGTACTCGTGCAGGAGAGGGGACCCTCGAGACCGACCTCTTGGGAACCAACTTCGCCCTGGGGGAAGTCACCACGAAGTCCACTCCTCTCTTTCTCTTCAGCGTAGGAGAGACAGCCGCTGGTTTGTTACCCTGGCCGGCGAGTGCTGGTTTCATAACCCTCATTAACGCCCGTGCCAGCGGACCAAACCATGTCTGCTGCTCCAAGGACACAGAGTCCGAAATCCTCGCTAAGGTGAAAGGGATCGGGCGATCCTTTGGAGTGGACACGACGGTACCTGCCTGAAAAGAAGGTGGGGAAGAATGCTGTACTGACCTGTCTTCGTCCTGCACTACCAACCTGTGCTTGGATGGAGGTGATCCCGAGTGCCGTCTAGGAGCACGCGTCCCTGCTGCTACCACCGCCTGTGGAATTCGCCGCGAACTATGGTCGCGCGAGGGCGAACGGTCGCGCGGGCGCACAGGCGAGCGGTCGCGCGGGCGCGCAGGCGAGCGATCGCGCGGGCGCGCAGGCGAGCGATCGCGCGGGCGCGCAGGCGAGCGATCGCGCGGGCGCGCAGGCGAGCGATCGCGCGGGCGAGTGGGCATGAGGGTGGGCAGGTAAATGAACACGTGTTCGAGGCGACGAACGCAAGCGATGGCGTGACGGCGAGGGATCGTGCTGCCGCGTAGGTGAAGAAGATCGCTGGCGATAATGACCGCGTGATGGTAAGCGATGGCGAGCAGCATGTGTAGGTGAATGATCGCGTGATAGGGTGCGATGGTGATCAGCATCCGCAAGAGGGCGAGCGTTCAGGGTTGTGCGATGAGGAGCAGCATGCGTAAGCGGGCAATCGTGCAGGGTTGTGCGATGGCGAGCAGCATGCGCAGGTGAATGATCGCGTGAAAGGGTGCGATGGTGATCAGCATCCGCAGGAGGGCGATCGTTCAGGGTTGTGCAATGAGGAGCAGCATGCGTAAGCGGGCAATCGTGCAGGGTTGTGCGATGGCGAGCAGCATGCGCAGGTGAATGATCGCGTGAAAGGGTGCGATGGTGATCAGCATCCGCAGGAGGGCGATCGTTCAGGGCGCAGTTGAGGGTTGCGCGATGACGATCAGCATCCGCAGTTGAGGGTCGCGCGATGGCGATCAGCATCCGCAGTTGAGGGTCGCGCGATGGCGATCAGCATCCGCAGCTGAGGGTCGTGCGATGGCGATCAGCATGCGCAGGTGAGCTAGTAGCTGGCGAACCATGTTCCTTCAGAAGTGTTGGAGAACGTTGGCGTGCCAGCTGTAACACACGTGGGCGATCCGGAGATCGCTGGCGAGCTGATGATCGCTGACGAGCTGATGATCGCTGGCGAGCTGATGATCGCTGGCGAGCTGATGATCGCTGGCGAGCTGATGATCGCTGGCGAGCTGATGATCGCTGGCGAGCTGATGATCGCTGACGAGCTGATGATCGCTGGCGAGCTGATGATCGCTGGCGAGCTGATGATCGCTGACGAGCTGATGATCGCTGACGAGCAGAAGGCTACGCGTGGAAGCCTGCGCAAAGAAGAAGAGTCCTTGACCCCGACCTGAACCGAAGTTCTAGATCGCGAGAGCGAACGTGGGCGCACAGGGCACGTAACAGGAACCGCAGGGAAGATCATCTTGAAAGCGCTGACGAACAGGAGAGCGCTGATGAGCAGAAGGGCGCGCAGGGAAACCCTGACACGCAAGGGAAGAACCCCCGTGGGGGCAACCCTTTGCCCCGAAGGGATCGTTGTCCGCCGGGAGACTGATGTCCGTCGGAAGACCGCTGTCCGTCGGGCAGACTGTTCTCCGTCGGGAAGACCGTTGCCCGTCGGAAGACGAGATCAGACTGCTGTCCATCTGCACCAAGGCGGAAGATCGAGAAAAAGGAGTTGTAGGCTGCAAACGGAGATCCAAAAGGGGGCCTCAAGCACCCTTATAGGGAGATGAGAGGCCCTTACGACGAGGAGGACGGAGGGCCTTACGGCGAGGGAGGCCAACAGCAACAGCAACAGAAGAAACCTCCGAAGAGGAGTCTCTATGAGTGTACTCTCTCGCGAACGAAAGAGAAACACTTCGTGGAAGAGACTGGTCAGCCAGTGACCTAAAAGGAGCAATCCTCCGAAGAGGAGCTCCTGCAGTTGCCCAGCCCCTTGAGCGAAACTGCAGGTGCGACCGCTCAGCACCAAGAGCATAGTCGCACGAAAAAAAGGCAAGAGAAGAACCCCCCAAAAGGGGAAAAACTCAAGCCTGGACAGGAAAAACTTCCCTCGGAAGGAAAGTTATCCGCCCAAGGAGGCAAGCCTCCTGACTGTTCTAAAATGAACTGGAGAGCTGTCCGTCGACACGGGAGTACTACCAGTAGAAGGAGACACGCCCCTGACGAAAATACAAGGGGGGAGGCAGCGACAGCCGACTCCCCAGGACTCAACCAGACAGCTCACACCGTTGCTATATTACAGAAACGAACTAGATCGGTAACTGTAAAAAAATAAAACAAATAAAATTAGTACACATTCATTCCCCCGGGAAGGCTCCGAAGAGGAATCCCGAGGGAAAGGAACAAGAATTACACAACAGGCACGTGCCCTCACAACCACTTACACTCGCGGAAGGAGAGCTGTAACCAAAACAGAATTATAACAATTATAATAATGTAACTATGTAATTATGTAATTTAAAAATGAATGAACACTAAAGAAAGAACGAAAACCCCGAAAGGAATCGTTCTACAAGCTGAAAAACAAAAAACAACTACAATTAGATTCATAACTAATTGATACAAACGTACGGCGTAGCAACCCCCCACACGGAAAGGAAGCTAGGCTACAAGGGCGTAGTAACACGTAGTAAAAGGGTGAACGACCTCAAGAGAGAGAGAGAGAAAGACATAAGTCAAACTCGATCGCCACCCATAAAATACGCCGTGGTGGCCTAACTGCCGAGGCCTCCACGTAGATATCGTACACTACACACACACATCTGAAAAGGAAACTTACTTATTTCTATACTCAAATATATATACAAACATGACAACATGTTTACATATATATTGAGTAAAAGAAAAGTAAGCGATTAAGTAAAGACAAAACAGACAATGGCTGCCAAGCGAGGACCAAGACAGAGACGTCTGTCACAGTCCGAGCCAAAAGTTAAAGTGAGTATTCACCTGTGTGTGAGGGGGAGGAGGGGTAGCTAGCTACCACTCCCCTACCCCCCCGCTAACTAGCGCGGGGGTAATACACCCTCGTTAAATTCTAATGGCTCGCCATTTCAGCTACGCTAAAAGTAATAACCCTTTGTAAATAGCGTGGTTTGTATTTCGGTTACGGAACAAATCTATTTTTGGGTGAGATAGCCATGGCGTCCTGATGGACCCTCCCTGCTACTTCGTTCAGTTTGTCAGGTCCCACCCTGCGCTGCTGTATCATGGTGATCGGCAAGCAACTGGCTTCAGGATGAGGACGGACGTGACGTCATTTAGCAATGGCGCCCGTTTGTTTACGTCTCGAGTACCAAAAGTAGCCACGGACGAGATTAGCTGTGGAACAGCTCCCCAACTATTCTCCGTCCCTCCATATTGAAGTGTTAACTCTGTATGAGGTGCAGATAGCTATGTGGCGCGTTAATACATGCGTCCCCTGTTGATATACGATGTCTTAAAGGGAAACCTTTAGGATACTCGCTCCAGAAGTTAGAATTCTGTGATAACCTGTGGTTAAATTCTCTGGGAATATCTTAGTAGTTATATACCCAAGGAAGCTACCAAAAAGGAACCTTCCATCAGGACGCCATGGCTATCTCACCCAAAAATAGATTTTTCCCTTCGCTCAAAATCCGTTTTTCCATCCTATTTTCTATGGAGTCGAGTCATTTGTAACAGTGCATATACAGTACATTATATTACAAATACCTTACTTAATTGAACTAACAATTTATTGGTTTTTCCTCTGCCGTAGCTCGCTTTGTTCGCGATAAAACATTACCTCATTGCTCCTATGTTCTGGGAAGAGGAACATGTTTTGCTATGCGCGTTAGCCCAGTGGAATAGTATTTCGGAGTAATATACCACCACGGCACTTACCTTGCCAACACTTTCTGGTAGTACTGAAAGTTTGCACATAAACCTATTCACTACTTCTGGAGTACCATTGTAATGTCCATGAAAACATCCAATAACATCAAAACATGATAAGCAATAACCACTGTACGTCTGAACAACAGAATCCCCAACAGTCAACTGCTATGCCATTTTTTAGAAGGACAGATGAATTCTAAAATTGCAGTGAACTGGATAATCTTGAAACAAAGCAATCAATCATGTTTCAGAATTTTTATCCTTTAATTCATAACCAAAAACAAAGGACAATCAGGCATTTTTACCCACAATGCATTGACAAAAAAAAAAAAAAAATACCATCGGGAGAAATACTAACATGGCAGCATTAACATCCTTGGGATATCAACAAGGAACAATATTAACCAGCAAATATTTCCATAACCATTAATTTGTGAAAGACTCGAGTAAGTTTGACACATGAACCATCTCAAAAAAATATAAGTACTGTAAAAACATAACAGATATCCAAATTTATCCGTAACTGTAATATTACCATAAAAAGTTGAGGTTTTGAGGGCTAAGGTAAACAAGTTACATATAGATTCCCTCATACTTTAATACATACTTGTAAACGTAACGTGTTCCTCTATGTGGTAGAATAACAAATATTTGGTTTCATTATAGAACAGTGCAATATTATTTAGGCAATTAGAAGTCATACAATTGAATAGATCTTTGCAAAAACACTACAGTATTTTGAATACCATATACTGTACTACTGACGGAAACTTCTATTAACGAAGTTACAGATTTTATTAATAAATACCAGCTTTGCTCCTTTTGTCATCTTAGCACAGGCCACAGGAGCTTCCTTCCACCCAGTAGTTGAAAAACACTAATAGGTTGCAAATTACTTGTTCGCACACAATATGTACTAAACCTCTTTTGTTATTTGTTTTCAATATTTGAATAAACAAAATAATGGTAATATTTTGATAGAGTCCCACCCAGCCATTACCACTTGCCAGTACATAGGAGCTTGATCTTTTACTTTTTTGCGAGTGAAGCAAGTGCACGGCGCTCGCTTCGCTTGCGAAAAAAGAAAAACATCAAGCGCCTATGCACTGGCAAGCAGTACTGGCTGGGTGGGACTCTGCCTATGCACTGGCAAGCAGTACTGGCTGGGTGGGACTCTATCAAAATATTACCCAATATACTTACAGATCTTAATGGTTAGGGTAGAAACGGGTTTGATATATAGTCTGATCATTGAAAATGGTAGCCAAGTCCATGTTTGAACAGAGGCTTGTGTGCCAAGCTACAAAACTCAACTCTTTGTCAAGTTTGCATAATTGATAATCAACATAGGGGTACTAGCCCACGGGGCTAACACGTGCAGAAAAATATGTTCTGTTTCCAGAACACAGGAGCAATCATATAATATTTAAACATGAGTGAAGCAAGCTACAATAGACCAATAACCAATAGATCATTGGTTTCATTGTAGTGTATTACAGGGCAATGTAACCTAGGAAATCAACGACGTTTTCTTATAGGAAAAATTACGCTCTCTTCGAAAATAACACTCGTTCCCGTCGCAAATGAATAGTTTCAGAAATATTTCCACCTTCATTTCATCCGGAATACCATCAACCAATTCGTCAACTTAAAGTTAGTCGGGTAGGTTAATCTGTTTGATTCCGGTTGAAATGAAGGTCAAATTCGGTTAAATCACATTATTTACTATAGGAAATCATATATTTTCTGTGCGAAAATCACACCCTGTAATATAATACAAATTTACCAGATCATTACCTCAATTAAATAAGGAGGTATGTCTATTACGATGAATACTACTATGAGCGACTCAATAGAAAACGGGATGGAAAATCCCGTTTTCTATGCGTCCAGAACTCTGGCAAACAAAAGCTAGTGTTTTGATGGTGTTTCATTAGTATTAATCCTTTCAATTACTATGACTGGATTTTTATAATGATGAATAGCAGAAATTAAGTTTGAAATGGAATGGTACACAGTAGGCCTATATTTTAAGGTTTCGCACATAATTCATGACTGTATCAAACGCAACAGGAATTTTTCTATATATAGACCCCAATTTTTCTTATTAATAAAGTTTGCCTCGTATTTGACTAAAATAATACCCATTAATGTGTCTGATTTTCTACAAACCTTTTATAATACTGTTCTATAATTTTACCAAATAATCCTAGCATTAAGCTTACGTTATGTGATCAAAATTAGAATTTTGGAATATCTATATAACGAAATTGCTTTACCAGAAACGTTATTAAAACATTAATATTATAAAAATATAATATAAATCACTAACTAATTAATAGAATATTAGAAAATACGAAAAATCACACTTACGATGTAACAACAAGAAATGTCCCTTTGTTTTGATGACGTCATCAAACACGGATGGTTAAGCAGCAGTCAAATATTACCAATAATTTTATTTCCAAATATAACATTTATGATGTATTGAATGAGTTTAGCAAATAAACCAAAATTCCACTTAAAAAAAAGATAGTATCTTTTTTTTATAGCGGCTATATATTATATAGCCGCTATAAAAGATGAGATTAAATTCAAATAGGATAGTATCTAATTTGGAAATATTACCAATAATTTTATTTCCAAATATAAAATTTATGTTGTATTGAATTAGTTTAGCAAATAAAACCAAAATTCCACTTAAAAAATATATATCCACTACAAAAGATGAGCTTAAGTTTAAATAGGATAGTACCTAATTTGGACAGTACAAGAAAATGTATAACAAATCATTATAATTTAAATGAGAACTTATATAAAGGTTATACAAGTAGGCCTACTAACCGAAGGTATGCATAAAAAAAAAAATCTGAATATATCCTTTGATTAGGCTTATCCAAAAATGGAAAATCCAGCCTGAAAAAATAGCATTTTTAATTTCATATAAGTAATTCTGTATTTATCTTTTATAGCAGGTGTGATAGAGGCATCAACCATGTAACTAGGAATTATCAGGTGGATTGAAAGAAATAAGTAAATAAAAATAGAAGAAAAATTAATAAAGTATGCAAATATAAGTTTAAATAAAATTTGAAGTAAATATCAAAAGAATTAGCTAGACATTTAATAAAAAAGTTCTGCTCAGAGCATTTTTTTTTACAAATGGAAGAACTAGCGCCTTGAACAGTTTCTTATATTTTAGGCACAAGAAGAAAAAAGGGGTAAACAAGAGAGAGAGAGAGAGAGAGAGAGAGAGAGAGAGAGAGAGAGAGAGAGAGAGAGAGAGTTTAAATAAGTTGTTGGATATATTGTAAATGCTATATATACAATTAATATATTTTCTAATCCGAGAGAACACTGAAAATGTGATAAAAGATTACTACATTTTTCTATTTTAGTCACTCCCAACGAAAACTATCCATAAGTTTCAAAATAAAATCTAAAATATAGAAAACGGACATTACAAATATTTCCAAATATGATATTTTGAATAATTATTTATCTAAAATCATATAATATTGACTTATGCATTAAACTTGAAATGTGAGAGGTAATAGATAAGTGCATTTATGTATAATTTATGTATAATTTCACTATACACGAGTTAAAATTCAGTATATGGTCTCAGAAAGTGTTTCAGTTAATTCTATCAAATCTAAACAGTATCTGAATTATGTCTGAGTATCGAAAGTTTCTGACAATTTCAAACTCTTTTAAT
>NC_090756.1:23168767-23183539 GCF_036898095.1 Palaemon carinicauda
ATTTATATATATTTCTTGTCCAAACCCATTTGTTTACCCCCGATCAGCTGTTTGCCGAAGCGCTGGTGCTTATCCTGCTAAATATAGCGCTGCCATCTACGGGGACTGTCTATAGTTATTATTAAAGCGCCCCTAGTAACAGCAACGTTGCGCTTAACATTTCCACCCTGCTCGTATTCTATACAAATCCCTCTTAAATAGGGAAAGGGTTAAAGCACAGTTTCACATTGTATTTATATGCGTGCGCATGAAAATCTCATCTCTCAAAGAGTCTTAAATTTTACCTTTTACATTGTGATGTTTCCCGTTTTAGAACGATTTATATATTTGAAAATATAAGCATTTTTTAATCGTAGGCTTAAGCTAGTGGTGTGAATATCCTATTTCTTTATTCCATATAAGTTATTAATAAATAAATAATCCATATAAGGCTAAGAAAATGGATTAAAATCGTGATGAACGTTGAATGAAGGAGATAAAAAGTAAACTGTTTATAGTTTTAGTTCGTACTGAACAGTTCCTCAAAACATAGGTTTAAGATCCAAAAGGGCTGATCTAAACGGCCAAGCAGCGGAAAAAAAGGGGGTTTGTGAAAAAATTTCCATTTCCAAGACATGACAGTACCCCAGCACGAGACGCCTCCCCGAAAATCAGAGATGGAAGAGAGAAGAGAAGGCGACACCGAGGGTGCCGAGAACCACCCCCAGGAGGACGAAAGGGCGGCGCAGGAGGAGGAGGAGGGCAAGGTCTCTACACTGCCAAGTCCTCCTGATGGAGGGTGGGGATGGATGGTGGTTTTTGCTTCTTTTATGATTCACGTTTTAGGTAAGTTTGTTTTTTTATTTTGTAGTGTTCTCTCTCTCTCTCTCTCTCTCTCTCTCTCTCTCTCTCTCTCTCTCTTTATTTTGTAGCTCTCTCTCTCTCTCTCTCTCTCTTTATTTTGTAGTTCTCTCTCTCTATTTTGTAGTTATCTCTCTTTATTTTGTAGTTCTCTCTCTCTCTCTCCCTATTTTGTAGTTCTCTCTCTCTCTCTATTTTGTAGTTCTCTCTCTCTCTCTCTCTCTCTCTCTATTTTGTAGTTCTCTCTCTCTCTCTCTCTCTCTCTCTCTCTCTCTCTCTCTCTATTTTGTAGTTCTCTCTCTCTCTATTTTGTAGTTCTCTCTCTCTCTCTCTCTCTCTCTCTCTCTCTCTCTCTCTCTCTCTCTCTCCAATGCAGGACAAAGTCCTCAAAACAAGTCCTTCTATACCCGTCTATACCCACAAATTTTCTTAGCTCGTCAATCTGTCGTCTTCTCTTCCTTTCCCTGCTTCTATTGCAATGTCTAGGGACCCATTCGGTTATTCTTAATGTTTATCTATTGTCTGTCATTCTCATATGTCTTGCCCATGTCCATTTCTTTTTCTTACATGTTAGAATATCCTCTACTTTAGTTTGCTCTCGTATCATGTTGCTCTTTTTCTGTCTCTTAGTGTTATTCCCATCATTATTCTTTCCATAGCTCTTTGAGTTGTAACTAGCTTGTGTTTTAAGGCTTTAGTAAGGCTCCAAGTTTCCGATGCATAAGTTAACACTGGTAGGATCATCTGATTAAATACTTTTCTTTTTAGAGAAAGTGTTATTTTAATTTCATAATCCCATTTTGTTTACCAAAAGCTCTCCATCCCATGCTTATCCTTCTCTTAATTTCGGTCTCATGTCCTGTAGAAACACTGTCTCTCACAAGTATATACGTTTATTCATTAAGAATCTCTAGAGGTTTGTCCATGACCCTTATGTTGTCGCTGCATTTTCCTTACTTACTTGTTTACTTGTTTTGGGTTTAAATCCAACCCTCCACTGAAGTCGAGTGAACCACTTCTCGGGCGGGTCCATATCAATCATCTAACGAAACATTTTCATTATAACTTATACAATTCTTTGATTGTAGCATCTTCCAAATCATATGATCTTGTGAAAAGTAATGTCTTTAGTTTCTTCTTAAATTCAATTGCTCCCTTTAGGTCCTTCATTTCAGTTGGCAGTTTATTATAATGTCTAGGCGCACAGTAGCTAAAAGCCCTTTCACCAAATTTACTATTTGTTCTTGGTTCAGATAGCCTATGTTTGTCACTCATGTGTCTTATGTTAACATTTGTTTCTAGTTCTAGTTTGTTCAGGCATTCTTTTAGATATTTTGGTTCAGTATCTTAAACGTTAGTAAGAGTAGCTTGTATTCAATTCTCGCCTTTACCGGCAGCCAGTGTAATTTAATTAGTGCAGGGGCAACTCTTTCCCTATTGTGTAGTCCTTTTATTAATCTAGCTGCTCTGTTTTGTACTCTGAATTTTCTTCAGCTGATAATTTGGTAAGCCATAGAATATTATCTTAGTTTTACTCATATTCATTTTCAGGCCTACGTTACTGCTTTCTATATTCAAATCTATCATCTTTTGCATTTCCTCTCATGATTCACTAAATGGAATTATGTCATCTGTAGATCATAAGTTAATGTATTCCCCATTAATCTTAATTACTACATTTTCCCAATATAAATTAAAATAGACTTCTTGTAGGAGAGATGGAGTCTCCCTGTCTAACTCCTTTCTCAATTAGAATTTTCTCAATATCTTTATGTAGTTTTAGGATGGTTGCACTTCCCTTATAGATAGATATCTTCAAGTGTTCTAACATAAGATTCATGTATTCCTTGTCTTTGAAGGACTTTCATTACTGCTGAAGTTAAGACAGAATCAAAAGCTTTCTTATAGTACAAAAATATCATACTTAGGAGTTTATTATACTCTGTAAATTTTTAATAGCTGGTTAATTACATATATGTAAGTATATAATCTGCCATTATACACTTTAAAATCCAAGGATCTCGAAAATTTGAAAAAAATTGAACTATTCATATTTTTAATTTTCTATATATAGAATATAATTTCAAAATAATCAATCATAAATTTTGCTGAGCTTCACATATAAAATGAATTGTAAACTAGCTGTTAATCAGTTAATCACTTGATAAAGACAATGGAGTAAAGGCTTATACCTGATTGCTGTAGGAAATACACTGACGCATCTAAATATATATATCACGTAAGATGAAGAAATGCACATGGACAGAACATGTAGTGAGAATGACAGATGATAGATGGACGTTAAGAGTAAAAGGAGGAGTTCCTAGAGATTGCAAAAGAAGCAGGAGAAGGAAGAGAAGACGACGGTTTAACGAGCTAAGAAAATTTATTAGTACAGACTGACGTAGAAAGACCATTAACAGACGTGAGTGGAAGGACATAGGGTCTTTGGTCTGCAGTTGATGGTTTATATATATATATATATATATATATATATATATATATATAGAGAGAGAGAGAGAGAGAGAGAGAGAGAGAGAGAGAGAGAGAGAGAGAGAGAGAGAGAGAGAGAATACTTACTGTACGTGAACAAGTGCGTAACCAACACCACCTCCATTACTTTACCTTTCTCGAGATTCCTTTATCTACGTTTTCCTTTGTCTCCTCGTTCTCTCGTGACCCCTTCTTTCTCAAATGCATGACTTGCGTCACCGCGGCCTGGTGGGAAACTGGGTCATGGCTACTGGGGGGAAAAGGGAAAGAAAAGGAAAGTCTTTATGCCTGAAAACCTTAAATCAATCATTAGTAGTATTGATGGAACGGATGGAGTTTTAAGTGTGTAAAGGCGCTTAGATAATAGACCTAGGATCTTTAAATGATGTAATTATCGGAATTATATAAGAATAATGTATGAAAAACACAGAGAGAGAGAGAGAGAGAGAGAGAGAGATATTTCGAACTCTTTTATTACGAGGTGTCAACTCATGCCCTCTAGATGGCAATACCGCCTGCCCCCTGGCGAAGGTTCGTTGATGACTTGTAACTTTACTTGAAGATTTTTTTTTTTGTGGTTAATTGAGCAACAGGTGACATTTAAAGGTCACGTTTGACCTTAGAGAGAGAGAGAGAGAGAGAGAGAGAGAGAGAGAGAGAGAGAGAGAGAGACGATAAAGGGACTCGTTTAAGTTTTAATGACATAGATAACATGCGTACATAACTGGGAGGAGAGCATCGACGGGGCAGACCCCCTTGTGTTACACAACTAAAGAAAACTACAGTGGGCGTTTGAGGTCCAAGTACGCCCAATCGTACCCGGCTAGGTGTGGGCGGGGCCAAGTCGCTGTTGGGTGGGTACATTTGAGAAAGTTGTCTGTTTATTCAGATTTTAGTCCAATATAGTTTTTGCAAACTGTGATGGCTTGTACGAAATACCCAAACAGCGTTCAAGGTCTTATTCACAAGTGCACAAGCCCCCTCTACCCAAACTAGGACCAGGGTGGGCCAGGCAACGGCTGTTGATAATTCGTCGTGATACTCTGTATATTCCTTGATTTCCTGATTTAATATTAGACTGCAATGAACATATCGAATGTCTAGTAATCAGAGATGCAAGATACAAGAAGAGAATGAATACAAAATTGTCGGGAAGCTGAGACGACTCGAGAACTCATGGAGAGGATGATGAGACTAAAAATAGCCTCCCTCTGTTTGCTTTTGTTTATACGGTGGCGTAGTTTGTTTCGTAAAAGATTATTTATATTTTCAAGGTATGAAGGTAACTAATATACCCAAGTGTTAAATGCCCCTTATTCTTGCAATAAAGCTTGCTAATTGCACAAGCAATTATCTGCAAATACTATTGACACTCGAATCAACCTAGGTCTAAATGGCACACCGGTCAGCTCAGATATCTGAAGTCGTCTGCTAAAACCAATGTTGAAACCACCAAAGCATGAGAGATGACCATTGTTATGTCTAGGTTGTGTGTAGACTTTCTTTTGTCTTTTCCTCATTGCAAATCATTTAAAAGTATTTGTTTTCATCTATGAAGTTTGCACGTGAAGTAAAATTCAGCCAATGCAAAGTTTTTGATCTTGTTCTTAGTGCTATAGTCAATTTCTTTTAGCGATGCAGATTTGCACCGACTTGCAGCGGTGCCCTTTTAGCTCGGAAAAGTTTCCTGATCGCTGATTGGTTAGAATTATCTCGTCCAACCAATCAGCGATCCGGAAACTTTTCCGAGCTAAAAGGGCACCGCTGCGAGTCGGTGCAAATCTGCCTCGATAAAAGAAATGGACTATAGTGGATTGCATGAGTCTAAGTGTTATTATTATTATTATTATTATTATTATTATTATTACAAGCTAGGCTACACCTAGTTGGAAAACCTAAGATGCTATAAGCCAAAGGGCTCCAACAAGGATAAAAAAATAGCCCAGTGAGGAAAGGAAGTGAGGAAATGATTAAACGATCTGAGAAATAATGAACAATTTAAAAAAATATTTAAAGAACAGTAACAACATTAAAACAGATATTTCATATATAAACTATAAAAGGGAGACTGTTCAACATAAAAACATTTGCTGCAAGTTTGAACTTTTTAAGTTTTACTGATTCACCTACCCGATTAGGAAGATCATTCCACAACTTGGTCACAGCTGGAATAAAACTTCTAGAGTACTGTGTAGTATTGAGCCTCATAATGGAGAAGGACTGACTATTAGAATTAACTGCATACCTAGTATTACGAACAGGATGGAACTGTCTGGGAAGATCTGAATGTAAAGGATGAACGACGGTACCATAGATTAATATCTAGATCAGTCATAAGAAATTTAATAGACCGTAAGTTCCTGTCCAACAAATTAAGAAAAGAATCAGCATCTGAAGACCACACAGGAGGACAATACTCGAAACAGGGAAGAATTAAAGAATTAAAACACTTCTTCAGAATAGATTGATCACCGGAAATCTTAAAAGGCTTTCTCAATAAGCCAAGCTCTTGATGTGCCTGTGTTCGCTCAAGACTATCTTAACTTGAAACTAGGTAACCATGTTCAAGATGAATCTAACATTTAAGACTATCAAAATGGAGCTTCTAAGCCTTAAAGGGTCAACTTCCATTTGACCTGACCTATCTAACTAGTTTCGCTTGACCTAACTTAACTTATCCATTTAGTCTTTCTAACTAGTTCCATGTAACCTAACCTAACTATAGTGCAAATATGCACCGCTAAAAGAAATGGACTATAGTGTCTCTTATGTTGATATATTGTTTCCTCAATAAACCTAACTTAAGCGTGTATGTCTTGTGTTCCGTTGCTTGTCCATATTTCTTGTGTATTCATCAAGTCTGGGCTAGATTAGGACCCTGGGTTGCTCTTCCCATAGGCCCCCAACAAAAAAGAATAGGCCTAATCAATCAGTTGGTCAGTAGAAGGCTATACTTTTTCCGTCATTATTATTATTAATAGTAGTAGTAGTAGTAGTAGTAGTAATAGTAATATTACAAGACTTGCAACCAACACACGTAATATATTTCTCTCCCCTGTAAGCTAATCTATAAAACGACATTCTTTTCAACATTTTACTTGGAGATAAGGAGTGATTTCCTCGTAAATAATAATGACAAGAGGCTCTCGATAGCAGCGATAACAGATGCTTTCACAGATAAACAGTTCAGGGACAGAATTTATGAGAGTTTTTTTCAAAGTCTCATAATTATCGTTGATTTAATTGGTGTTATCATCGCTGTTGTAACCGTACAGCGTGATAAGAGATTTGTATGATGAGATTTTTGAAGGATATGAAGTGTTGAGAAGGTCGAGTTTTGTAATTAAATGTGTGTTAATATTTACGTACGCACACACATACACTCCTACATGTCGTTATCATCATAATCGTCAGCCATAGCTAGTCCACTGCAGGACAAAGGCCTCAGATACATGTCCTTCCAGCCCCGTCTGTTTGTGATCTTTCTGTGCTAGTCTATATCCACAAATTGTCTCCACTGCAGGACAAAGGCCTCAGATATGCCCTCCCAGCCCCGTCTGTTTGTGGTCCTTCTGTGCTAGTCTATATCCACAAATTGTCTCCACTGCAGGACAAAGGCCTCAGATATGTCCTTCCAGCCCCGTCTGTTTGTGGTCTTTCTGTGCTGGTCTATATCCACAAATTGTCTTCGTTCGTTAATCCATCGTTTTCTCTTCCTTCCCTTGCTTCGTTTGCAATCTCTAGGGACCCATTCTTTTATAATTGTCTGTCATTCTCAGTATATGTCCTGCTCATGTCCATTTCTTTTTCTTACACGTTGTTAGAATATCCTCTACTTTAGTTTGCTCTCGTATCCATGTTGCTCTTTTTTTCTGTCTCTTAGTGTTATTCCCATCTTTTGAGAAACACATTAGGTCTGTGTCTTCTTCAATTGCACAAAAAAAATTGGCTTATTGAGAAAGTATTTTAAGATTTTCGGTGTTCAATCTATTCAGAAGAAGTGTTTTAATTCTTTCATTCTACCTTGTTTCGAGTATTGTTCTCCTGTCTGGTCTTCAGCTGCTGATTCTCATCTTAATTTGTTGGACAGCAACTTACGGTCTATTAAATTTCTTATTATTGATCTAGATATTAATCTCTGGTGCCGTCGTTCAATTAGTTCGTTATGCATGTTGCATAAGATTTTTCATAACTCTGACCATCCTTTACATTCAGATCTCCCAGGACAATTCTATCCTGTTCGTAATTCTAGGCTGTCAGTTAATTCTAATACTCAAACCTTTTCCATCATGAGGCTCAATACTACACAGTACTCTAGAAGTTTTATTCCAGCTATTACCAAGTTGTGGAATAATCTTCCTAATCGGGTAGTTGAATCAGTAGAACTTCAAAAGTTCAAACTTACAGCAAATATTTTTTATATTGAACAGGCTGACATAAGTCTTTTTATAATTTATATATAAAAGATTTGTTTTAATGTTGTAACTGTTCTTAAGATATTTTATTTTAATTGTTTATAATTTTTATATAGTTAATTATTTCCTTATTCCCTTTCCTCACTGGGCTATTTTTCCCTGTTGGAGCCCATGGGCTTATAGCATCTTGCTTTTTCCAACGAGGGTTGTAGCTTAGCTGGTAATAGTAATGAAATAATAATGATACTAATAATACTATCAATATTGAGAGAGAGAGAGAGAGAGAGAGAGAGAGAGAGAGAGAGAGAGAGAGAGAGAGAGAGAGAGAGAGAGAGAGATAGGTGAGCTTTAAGATGGAAAAAATTTTTTCTAAAAAAATAATATTCATGAAAGTTATAGAGAGGGGCTTGTTACAATGAGAGAGAGAGAGAGAGAGAGAGAGAGAGAGAGAGAGAGAGAGAGAGAGAGAGAGAGAGAGAGAGAGAGAGAGGTAGCAACGCCCAGTAACAAATCGTCTGGTGTTTGAAATTTCTCCTTTTTAAGACGTATTAGAAAATGGCAGATCATTTAATACACAGATGTCCTACTTAATCCGAGTACTCTATCCCTATATTAGGGATATGTGGTATATATAATCTAGATGAAGGGGAAAAACAGCTGTTGGCAAATGCATAGATGATTAAATGAACAGCTGTTTAGTAAAACAAAGTACGACTTAGGTTTCACTAGGGTACGTCCACTCTCTGGGAGACTTGGGGGACGAGGTAGTGGATGGTGTACGGTAGAAGTTTTTTTTTAGAGCGATGGTCTAGTGGAACGGAAACACCCAATCGTTATATAAATATATTTTTTTTATATAATCAAGTACATTTATATAAGTAGGTCACTGTTAAGTACACCGCCCTCCCATAGAGACTATTATTGCAGGCGATAATGATTTAGGTCATCTCTCTTGTATATGGGACTAGCGAAACTCATTTTTCTTTTGTGTGTTTTTCAATCAGAAAGGGTTGAATGAAGACACGAGTTATACAGTTACTACTGGAGAATAAAGGCCTTCAGATAGGTCCTTCCACTCGCGTCTGTTTATGGTCTTTTTATGTCAGTTCACATCCTATACTTTCTTAGTTCGTAGGCCATCGTCTTCCCTTCCTTCCCCCAGCTTCTTTTGCAATCTCCAGGGACCCACTCTGTTATTCTTAATGTCCATGTATTGCCTGTCATCCTCTTTATATGTCCTGCACATGTCCATTTCCTTTTCTTGCATGTTATTAGATTATCCTCTACTTTAGTTAGCTCTCGTATCCATGTTGCTCTGTTTTCTGTCTCTCAGTGTTATTCCCATCATTATTCTTTCCATAGCTCTTTGAGTTGTAATTAGCTTGTGTTTTAAGGCTTTAGTAAGGCTCCAAGTTTCTGATGCCTAATTTAATACTGATATGAATATCTGATTAAATACTTTATTTTTTAGAGAAAGTGACATTTTACATTACATAATTTCATTTTATTTACCTAAAGCTCTGCATTCCATGCTTATATTTCTCTTAATTTCGGTCTCATGTCCTGGAGAAACACTTTCTGTTTGTCATTAGTACGTATATTCAATAACAATCTCTTAGAGTTTCGTCCATAACCCTTATTTGTCGTTTCTGTGAATCTTCATTGAACATCATCTTAGTTTTACTTATATTCATTTTCAGGCCTACATTTCTGCTTTCTTTATTCAAATCTTCTATCATCTTTTGCAATTCCTCTCATGATTCACTAAACATAATTATGTCATCTGTAAATCTTAAGTTGTTAAGGTATTCCCCATTAATATTAATTCATACATTTTGCATTTTTCAACTTATAGGCATGCTTTGAATAATTTAGGAGAGATGGGACTTCCCTGTCTAACTCCTTTTTCAATTGGAATTTTCTATCTAATATTTATGTAGTTTTAGAATTGCTGTACGTCCTGCACATATATCTTCCCATATTCTAACATGAGATTCATCTATTCATTGTCTTTGGGGGGCTTTCATTACTGCTGAAATTTTGACAGAATCAAAAGCTTTCTCATAATCTATAAATGCCATACATAGTGGATTGCCATACTTTGTTGATTTTTCAATTTATTGGTTAATTACAGTTTTTGAATACCCATATTCTAACATGAGATTCATCTATTCATTGTCTTTGGGGGGCTTTCATTACTGCTGAAATTTTTACAGAATCAAGAGCTTTCTCATAATCTATAAATGCCATACTTTGTTGCTTTTCAATTGGTTAATTACAGTTTTTGAATACCCTTTTCTAAATGCTGCCTGTTCGCTTGGTTGATTAAAGTCTAGCTGTCTTTGTATTCGACCTACTGAAATCTTTGTAAATATTTCCTATATTACAGAGAGTAAAATAATTGGGTTGTAATTTTTTCAAGTCTTTTTGTGTCTCCCTTTTTGGTGAATTATTATTATCATTATTACTATCCAATCTACAACCCTAGTTGGAAAAGCAAATGTCTATAAGCCCAGGGGGTCCAACAGGGAAAAATAGCCCAGTGAGGAAAGAAAATAAGGAAATAAATAAATGAAGAGAATAAATTAAAAATAAATCAATCTAAAAAAAAAAGTAATAACGTCAAAACAGATATGTCATATATAAACTATTAACATCGTCAAAAAAAAATATGTCATATATAAACTATAAAAAGACTCATGTCCGCCTGGTCAACAAAAAAGCATTTGCTCCAACTTTGAACTTTTGAAGTTCTACTGATTCAACCACCCGATTAGGAAGATCATTCCACAACTTGGTAACAGCTGGAATAAAACTAATAGAGTACTGCGTAGTATTGAGCCTCATGATGGAGAAGGCCTGGCTATTAGAATTTACTGCCTGCCTAGTATTACGAACAGGATGGAATTGTCCAGGGAGATCTGAATGTAAAGGATGGTCAGAGTTATGAAAAATCTTATGCAAAATGAACTAATTGAAGTTTTTTCAAACTGTAGGTAAAGAGCATTCTTGCAGACATTTTTACTACCATGAAATATGCTCCATCTATTATTAAATAAATTGTTAGGGCATATTCTGCAACTTTGCCTCATTTAACGTTTTCTTTACTTCAACTGTTGTGTTTGGTATCGGTTCAAGTGCTTCAATATTTTCATTGGTAAAGTTATTTTTTATATCACTTAAAAATTGCAGAGGAATTTTTATACAATGCTATGTAATATATGTACAGTATATATGATATATAAGCAGTAGGATATATATATATATATATATATATATATATATATATATATATATATATATAAGTATATATATATATATATATATATATATCTATATATATATTATGTATGAGAGAGAGAGAGAGAGAGAGAGAGAGAGAGATTATTCTTGCTTGTTTAAATCCTTTAAGATATATATATATATATATATATATATATATATATATATATATATATATATATATATATATATATATATATACTTCTGATGATAATTACACATGTCCTGTTTTCGTCTGTATTAGTTGTTGCTCAAAATATTCAATTTTGTTTATTGTTTGTCGTTTTTCATTAGGCATTGCCTATTTATTTTATTGATTCGTTTCTACTCCGTACTCTCTTTTTATTGTTGTTGTTATTATTATTATTATTATTATTATTAACTTTAACTTTTAAAGAGCAATTTGAAATTATTTAAGAATAAACAGAGACAACAAAAATTGAAAATATACGACAATCGAACAGATAAATATGAAAAAAAGATCGATAAATATTACCGAAAGGTAGCATCTCAGTCAAGGTTTCAACACCGCCTTGCTCAACACGGGATAGTCGGCCCTATTTCCTCTCGCCATAAGGCTCATTTTCTCAACGGCTACTCTTGAACGAGTAAAGTGTTGCCATATTGGGAGGCTTGTGTCTTTAATTTATTTCAAACTGATCATAAATTTTGTGAGGTTTCTTCTTATTGTGGGTGCTGCTTTTGTTATTGGGGGAAAATTCATATTTATATGTTGCTTGTCATGATTTTACTTGCAGTGATAAAAGTCTAAACCCTTTATATATATATATATATATATATATATATATATATATAGATATATATATATATATATATATATATATATATATATAACCCTTTATATATATATATATATAAAACCCTTTATATATATATATATATATATATATATATATATATTTTATGTATGTATATATATTTATATATATGTATATATATTTATATATATGTATATATATACAGAGAGAGAGAGAGAGAGAGAGAGAGAGAGAGAGAGAGAGAGATAATAAAAAAGTGTAAACAGCTAGACTCTTAAAATATATCATGAACTCCCATCTGTTTGATTTCGAAGCCACCCATTGTTAATGGAAGAAATATGTATACACATAAAGTAGCATCTCTCTCTCTCTCTCTCTCTCTCTCTGAACTCGACAGCCTTCGATTTAGATAAGCCACGATAACACGAGTATAGTCGACCTCTTTGTGATAATGTGGGTGGGCTCCTCGTTAGTACGTCTCTCTCTCTCTCTCTCTCTCTCTCTCTCTCTCTCTCTCTCTCTCTCTCTCCTCACTTTTGATTTTTGTTTAGCCAGAGCGTAATTAGCTGCCCCTATCTAATTGGGGTTGCCGAAACTAATTAGCTGCTGGCGTTAATGATGTTTACCTTTTAACAGGACGTGAAGGAATGCATTATTATGAATTATATATATATATATATATATATATATATATATATATATATATATACATATATATATATATATATATATATATATATATATACACAGTATATATACATATATATATATATATATATATATATATATATATATATATATACATATATATATACATATATATATATATATATATAAATATATATATATATATATATATATATATATATATATATATATATACTGTATATCATCTCCTCTTAAGCCTATTGACGCAAAGGGGCCTCTGTTACATTTCGCCAGTCGCTTCTACCCTGAGCTTTCAAATCAAAACCCCTCCGTTCATCTACTTCACGCTTCATAGCCCTCAACCATGTAGGCCTAGGTCTTCCAACTCTTCTACAGTATATATATGAAGTCACACATACATGTGCACACACACCTTCTCCCCAATCCCCCAACCTAGCTTTAACCTCCTAATTATCTCTGTTATCTCGTTTCATTATCAGTTTCATGAAATCCTAGTGGCTTTGGAGTGTTGATGTTCTTCACTATATCTCAGATGTCTTTAATTATGGGTTTCTCCGTTTTCATGAAATCAAAGGCCTTTTAAAGGTTTAAAAGGTCGCTCATGAATGGCAGAGGCAAGGGACAGTGACATTGCCTTATTAAGCAGGACAATGCCCAAAAGACTGATCATATATACTTATGATCAGCTCCCAAATTCCCTCTCCACCCAAGCTAGGACCGAGGTGGGCCAGGAAATGGCTGCTGATGACTCAGCAGATAGACTTTAAGGCTTCCCAAAACCCTCCATCCTTAGCTCACAAGGATGGTGAGGTTGCAGCGACCAAAGGAACTAGTTTGAGTAGACTTAAAGGCTTCCCAAAACCCTCCATCCTTAGCTCACAAGGATGGTGAGGTTGCGGCGACCAAAGGAACTAGTTTGAGCGGGACTCAAATCAAAATCAGGTGATTACCAGACAGGTTATGTGATTTAAGTTAATCAGACATAAGAATAAAATAAAATACTAAAGTCTGACTGAAGATGGGAAGAATAAATGTGGGATGAAGTGGCCTGAAGGGTGTTACAATACGCCTATTCCAAGGTTCGCTTTCTTTATCTTCCTTTGTTGCCTTTTATTCTTCAAGTCATGTCTAGATTTAAAGGTTTCTGATTTCAGTACTAGTTTCATCAGAACAGATGCTTACCAGAATGTCAGCCAGGCAAGCCAAACCCCTCACTGTGGTGCCCAACCACAGGAGTGGCCTCCCCAGTAAGCAGCTTAAACTCACGATCCCGGGCTGGGATCGATCTGCTACTATATGAATGCTAGACAAAGACAGCAGTGGCCACCCCAGTAAGCAGCTTAAACTCACGATCCCGGGCTGGATCGATCTGCTTCTATGCGAATGCTAGACAAAGACAGCAGTGGCCACCCCAGTAAGCAGCTTAAACTCACGATCCCGGGCTGGATCGATCTGCTTCTATGCGAATGCTAGACAAAGACAGCAGTGGCCACCCCAGTAAGCAGCTTAAACTCACTATCCCGGGCTGGATCGATCTGCTTCTATGCGAATGCTAGACAAAGACAGCAGTGGCCACCCCAGTAAGCAGCTTAAACCCACGATCCCTGGGCTGGGATCAATCTGCCGCCATGCGAATGCTAGGCAAACACAGCAGTGGCCTCCTCAGTAAACAGCTTAAACTCACGATCCCGGGTTGAGATCAATCTGCCGCCATGCGAATGCTAGGCAAACACAGCAGTGGCCTCCCCAGTAAACAGCTTAAACTCACGAATGTTAGGCGAACACTTTACCACTGTACATGATTCAATTTATGAAATATTGTGGCTGTAGTGCAACCTTAAAGTGTAATCGAAAAGTGATTGAACAGCAAGATGCCCTCTGGGCACCCCGTGAGGTGTACCGGCGGCGATGCTTACTTAAAAGGGAATGCAAGGTTAAACCGGGGTGTGAAGTGTGCTACTGGGCATTAATCTTCTTACCTAAGGGGAACTTATGCAACGCCAAAGATTTAGTATGCGGGTCCCAGACGGCTTCTTAATGGTGCAGCTTACGTCGGCCTTGTAAGTCTTCTTCCTTCCTTGGATATCGTATTCTCATATCCATTGCAAATGGGGGACGTCGCTAGGAAGATCACATTTGAATTTAGGCCTCCCAGCGGGAGCTTTTCCGCCTTGAAACCTCTCAGCAGATGCTGAAGGAGGTCAGTATTAAGTCCTCCCAGTAGGACGTTGAAAGAGGACTTTGCGTTAGACTGGCCAGCAGACACTGATAGAGATTTGATCACTCCACTCTTA
>NC_090756.1:23186539-23259039 GCF_036898095.1 Palaemon carinicauda
ATTTGGCATAAAACTGTGACGCACTTTGCGAAAGTAGGTCAAATTATTGCTTCGCTCGGTCGGCTGCTGTCCTAAATTTAATTTTTGAGAGATCATAAGAACAAGGAATTTTTTAAAAATTATGTTGCTACCTTCGAGCGTTTAGCAACCCTGGAATGAATTTTCCATTCCCCATACCATCTCTAGTCGACCAACTACCAAGTACATAATTCATTTTTTAAATGATATCAGTAATTTACTTTGCTCGATATTCTAAGTTCGACATTGGGCCTCTTTTAATATTTGAAGACGGGAATTATATTCTCTCTCTCTCTCTCTCTCTCTCTCTCTCTCTCTCTCTCTCTCTCTCTCTCTCTCTCTCTCTCTCTCTCATTTTATAAATGGTAATTTTATAGGTAATTTGAAGTAATGATCCTCCTGGTGGATTAATGATTTTATGAAATTGTAGAATAATGCTTACAATTGGAGGATAATTATTTTAATGTTACTCTTCTTGAAATATTTTATTTTTTTCTGTTTCCTTTCCTCACTGGGCTATTTTTCCTTGTTGGAGCCCCTGGGCTTATAGCATCCTGCTTTTCCAACTAGGGTTGTAGCTTACCATTTAATAAAAATAATAATAATTGTTTTAAGTCCCTGTATATTATTCATGTATTATTCTAGAAGGAATATTATAGTACTTTATGAATTTAAGAAAAAAAAAGTTCAAGGACCAATCTCAAAGAGATTTATATATATATATATATATATATATATATATATATATATATATATATATATATATATATATATATATATATATATATATATATACTTCTGTTTTGCTATTATTCCTATCTTCAATTTTGGTGTCATACCCTCATTGATATACATAGGCAACTATCAGAATGTTTTCCAAATTCAATCTTCAGTGTCGAAAGCCTTTAACTGGACGATACTGAAAGCCATATTAGAAACCAATCCATGCCTCCTGTTAATAACCATTGTGATTTATGGCCCATGTTGGTATCCAATCTATGGTTCAAATTGAGAAGCCATCCATGGTCCATTTTGGAAACCTATCAGAGGCCTTTGTTGGAAACCATTTTGTGGGTCATGTTGGAAACAAATCTTTGGCTCATATTGAGAAGCCATCCATGGTCCATGTTGGAAACCTATCAGAGGCCTTTGTTGGAAACCAATTTGTGGGTCATGTTGGAAACCAATTTGTGGGTCATGTTGGAAACCAATCTTTGGCTCATATTGAGAAGCCATCCATGGTCCATGTTGGAAACCTATCAGAGGCCTTTGTTGGAAACCAATTTGTGGGTCATGTTGGAAACCAATCTTTGGCTCATATTGAGAAGCCATCCATGGTCCATATTGGAAACCTATCAGAGGCCTTTGTTGGAAACCAATTTGTGGGTCATGTTGGAAACCAATCTTTGGCTCATATTGAGAAGCCATCCATGGTCCATGTTGGAAACCTATCAGAGGCCTTTGTTGGAAACCAATTTGTGGGTCATGTTGGAATCCAATCTTTGGCTCATATTGAGAAGCCATCCATGGTCCATGTTGGAAACCTATCAGAGGCCTTTGTTGGAATCCAATCTATGGCCTTTGTTGGAAACCAATATGTGGGTCATGTCTTTGGCTCATATTGAGAAGCCATCCATGGTCCATGTTGGAAACCTATCAGAGGCCTTTGTTGGAAACCATTTTGTGGGTCATGTTGGAAACCAATCTTTGGCTCATATTGAGAAGCCATCCGTGGTCCATGTTTGAAACCAATCTTTGGCTCATATTGAGAAGCCATCCATGGTCCATGTTGGAAACCTATCAGAGGCCTTTGTTGGAAACCATTTTGTGGGTCATGTTGGAAACCAATCTTTGGCTCATATTGAGAAGCCATCCATGGTCCATGTTGGAAACCTATCAGAGGCCTTTGTTGGAAACCAATTTGTGGGTCATGTTGGAAACCAATCTTTGGCTCATATTGAAAAGCCATCCGTGGTCCATGTTTGAAACCAATCTTTGGCTCATATTGAGAAGCCATCCGTGGTCCATGTTGGAAATTGGAAACTTATCGGAGGCTTTTGTTGGAAACCAATTTGTGGGTCATGTTGGAAACCAATCTTTGGCTCATATTGAGAAGCCATCTATGGTCCATGTTGGAACCTATCAGAGGCCTTTGTTGGAAACCAATTTGTGGGTCATGTTGGAAACCAATCTTTGGCTCATATTGAGAAGCCATCCATGGTCCATGTTGGAAACCTATCAGAGGCCTTTGTTGGAAACCAATTTGTGGGTCATGTTGGAAACCAATCTTTGGCTCATATTGAAAAGCCATCCGTGGTCCATGTTTGAAACCAATCTTTGGCTCATATTGAGAAGCCATCCGTGGTCCATGTTGGAAATTGGAAACCTATCGGAGGCTTTTGTTGGAAACCAATTTGTGGGTCATGTTGGAAACCAATCTTTGGCTCATATTGAGAAGCCATCTATGGTCCATGTTGGAACCTATCAGAGGCCTTGTTGGAAACCAATTTGTGGGTCATGTTGGAAACCAATCTTTGGCTCATATTGAGAAGCCATCCATGGTCCATGTTGGAAACCTATCAGAGGCCTTTGTTGGAAACCAATTTATGGGTCATGTTGGAAACCAATTTGTGGGTCATGTTGGAAACCAATCTTTGGCTCATGTTGAGAAGCCATCCATGGTCCATGTGGGAAACCTATCAGAGGCCTTTGTTGGAAACCAATTTGTGGGTCATGTTGGAATCCAATCTTTGGCTCATATTGAGAAGCCATCCATGGTCCATGTTGGAAACCTATCAGAGGCCTTTGTTGGAATCCAATCTATGGCCTTTGTTGGAAACCAATTTGTGGGTCATGTCTTTGGCTCATATTGAGAAGCCATCCATGGTCCATGTTGGAAACCTATCAGAGGCCTTTGTTGGAAACCATTTTGTGGGTCATGTTGGAAACCAATCTTTGGCTCATATTGAGAAGCCATCCGTGGTCCATGTTGGAAATTGGAAACCTATCGGAGGCTTTTGTTGGAAACCAATTTGTGGGTCATGTTGGAATCCAATCTTTGGCTCATATCAGAGGCCTTTGTTGGAAACCAATTTGTGGGTCATGTTGGAAACCAATCTTTGGCTCATATTGAGAAGCCATCCATGGTCCATGTTGGAAACCTATCAGAGGCCTTTGTTGGAAACCAATTTGTGGGTCATGTTGGAAACCAATCTTTGGCTCATATTGAGAAGCCATCCATGGTCCATGTTTGAAACCAATCTTTGGCTCATATTGAGAAGCCATCTGTGGTCCATGTTGGAAATTGGAAACCTATCGGAGGCTTTTGTTGGAATCCAATTTGTGGGTCATGTTGGAAACCAATCTTTGGCTCATATTGAGAAGCCATCCATGGTCCATGTTGGAAACCTATCAGAGGCCTTTGTTGGAAACCAATTTGTGGGTCATCTTGGAAACCAATTTGTGGGTCATCTTGGAATCCAATCTTTGGCTCATATTGAGAAGCCATCCATGGTCCATGTTGGAAACCTATCAGAGGCCTTTGTTGGAATCCAATCTATGGCCTTTGTTGGAAACCAATATGTGGGTCATGTCTTTGGCTCATATTGAGAAGCCATCCATGGTCCATGTTGGAAACCTATCAGAGGCCTTTGTTGGAAACCATTTTGTGGGTCATGTTGGAAACCAATCTTTGGCTCATATTGAGAAGCCATCCGTGGTCCATGTTTGAAACCAATCTTTGGCTCATATTGAGAAGCCATCCATGGTCCATGTTGGAAACCTATCAGAGGCCTTTGTTGGAAACCAATTTGTGGGTCATATTGGAATCCAATCTTTGGCTCATATTGAGAAGCCATCCATGGTCCATGTTGGAAACCTATCAGAGGCCTTTGTTGGAAACCATTTTGTGGGTCATGTTGGAAACCAATCTTTGGCTCATATTGAGAAGCCATCCATGGTCCATGTTGGAAACCTATCAGAGGCCTTTGTTGGAATCCAATCTATGGCCTTTATTGGAAACCAATATGTGGGTCATGTCTTTGGCTCATATTGAGAAGCCATCCATGGTCCATGTTGGAAACCTATCAGAGACCTTTGTTGGAAACCATTTTGTGGGTCATGTTGGAAACCAATCTTTGGCTCATATTGAGAAGCCATCCATGGTCCATGTTGGAAACCTATCAGAGGCCTTTGTTGGAAACCAATTTGTGGGTCATGTTGGAAACCAATCTTTGGCTCATATTGAGAAGCCATCCGTGGTCCATGTTTGAAACCAATCTTTGGCTCATATTGAGAAGCCATCCGTGGTCCATGTTGGAAATTGGAAACCTATCGGAGGCTTTTGTTGGAAACCAATTTGTGGGTCATGTTGGAAACCAATCTTTGGCTCATATTGAGAAGCCATCCATGGTCCATGTTGGAAACCTATCAGAGGCCTTTGTTGGAAACCAATTTGTGGGTCATGTTGGAATCCAATCTTTGGCTCATATTGAGAAGCCATCCATGGTCCATGTTGGAAACCTATCAGAGGCCTTTGTTGGAATCCAATCTATGGCCTTTATTGGAAACCAATATGTGGGTCATGTCTTTGGCTCATATTGAGAAGCCATCCATGGTCCATGTTGGAAACCTATCAGAGGCCTTTGTTGGAAACCATTTTGTAGGTCATGTTGGAAACCAATCTTTGGCTCATATTGAGAAGCCATCCATGGTCCATGTTGGAAACCTATCAGAGGCCTTTGTTGGAATCCAATCTATGGCCTTTATTGGAAACCAATATGTGGGTCATGTCTTTGGCTCATATTGAGAAGCCATCCATGGTCCATGTTGGAAACCTATCAGAGGCCTTTGTTGGAAACCATTTTGTGGGTCATGTTGGAAACCAATCTTTGGCTCATATTGAGAAGCCATCCGTGGTCCATGTTTGAAACCAATCTTTGGCTCATATTGAGAAGCCATCCGTGGTCCATGTTGGAAATTGGAAACCTATCGGAGGCTTTTGTTGGAAACCAATTTGTGGGTCATGTTGGAAACCAATCTTTGGCTCATATTGAGAAGCCATCTATGGTCCATGTTGGAACCTATCAGAGGCCTTTGTTGGAAACCAATTTGTGGGTCATGTTGGAAACCAATCTTTGGCTCATATTGAGAAGCCATCCATGGTCCATGTTGGAAACCTATCAGAGGCCTTTGTTGGAAACCAATTTGTGGGTCATGTTGGAAACCAATTTGTGGGTCATGTTGGAAACCAATCTTTGGCTCATATTGAGAAGCCATCTATGGTCCATGTTGGAACCTATCAGAGGCCTTTGTTGGAAACCAATTTGTGGGTCATGTTGGAATCCAATCTTTGGCTCATATTGAGAAGCCATCCATGGTCCATGTTGGAAACCTATCAGAGGCCTTTGTTGGAATCCAATCTATGGCCTTTGTTGGAAACCAATATGTGGGTCATGTCTTTGACTCATATTGAGAAGCCATCCATGGTCCATGTTGGAAACCTATCAGAGGCCTTTGTTGGAAACCATTTTGTGGGTCATGTTGGAAACCAATCTTTGGCTCATATTGAGAAGCCATCCGTGGTCCATGTTGGAAATTGGAAACCTATCGGAGGCTTTTGTTGGAAACCAATTTGTGGGTCATGTTGGAATCCAATCTTTGGCTCATATCAGAGGCCTTTGTTGGAAACCAATTTGTGGGTCATGTTGGAAACCAATCTTTGGTTCATATTGAGAAGCCATCCATGGTCCATGTTGGAAACCTATCAGAGGCCTTTGTTGGAAACCAATTTTTGGGTCATGTTGGAAACCAATCTTTGGCTCATATTGAGAAGCCATCCATGGTCCATGTTTGAAACCAATCTTTGGCTCATATTGAGAAGCCATCCGTGGTCCATGTTGGAAATTGGAAACCTGTCGGAGGCTTTTGTTGGAAACCAATTTGTGGGTCATGTTGGAAACCAATCTTTGGCTCATATTGAGAAGCCATCCATGGTCCATGTTGGAAACCTATCAGAGGCCTTTGTTGGAAACCAATTTGTGGGTCATCTTGGAATCCAATCTTTGGCTCATATTGAGAAGCCATCCATGGTCCATGTTGGAAACCTATCAGAGGCCTTTGTTGGAATCCAATCTATGGCCTTTGTTGGAAACCAATATGTGGGTCATGTCTTTGGCTCATATTGAGAAGCCATCCATGGTCCATGTTGGAAACCTATCAGAGGCCTTTGTTGGAAACCATTTTGTGGGTCATGTTGGAAACCAATCTTTGGCTCATATTGAGAAGCCATCCGTGGTCCATGTTTGAAACCAATCTTTGGCTCATATTGAGAAGCCATCCGTGGTCCATGTTGGAAATTGGAAACTTATCGGAGGCTTTTGTTGGAAATCAATTTGTGGGTCATGTTGGAATCCAATCTTTGGCTCATATTGAGAAGCCATCTATGGTCCATGTTGGAACCTATCAGAGGCCTTTGTTGGAAACCAATTTGTGGGTCATGTTGGAAACCAATCTTTGGCTCATATTGAGAAGCCATCCATGGTCCATGTTGGAAACCTATCAGAGGCCTTTGTTGGAAACCAATTTGTGGGTCATGTTGGAAACCAATTTTTGGGTCATGTTGGAAACCAATCTTTGGCTCATATTGAGAAGCCATCCATGGTCCATGTTGGAAACCTATCAGAGGCCTTTGTTGGAAACCAATTTGTGGGTCATGTTGGAATCCAATCTTTGGCTCATATTGAGAAGCCATCCATGGTCCGTGTTGGAAACCTATCAGAGGCCTTTGTTGAAATCCAATCTATGGCCTTTGTTGGTAACCAATATGTGGGTCATGTCTTTGGCTCATATTGAGAAGCCATCCATGGTCCATGTTGGAAACCTATCAGAGGCCTTTGTTGGAAACCATTTTGTGGGTCATGTTGGAAACCAATCTTTGGCTCATATTGAGAAGCCATCCGTGGTCCATGTTTGAAACCAATCTTTGGCTCATATTGAGAAGCCATCCGTGGTCCATGTTGGAATCCAATCTTTGGCTCATATTGAAAAGCCATCTATGGTTCATGTTGGAACCTATCAGAGGCCTTTGTTGGAAACCAATTTGTGAGTCATGTTGGAAACCAATCTTTGGCTCATATTGAGAAGCCATCCATGGTCCATGTTGGAAACCTATCAGAGGCCTTTGTTGGAAACCAATTTGTGGGTCATGTTGGAAACCAATTTGTGGGTCATGTTGGAAACCAATCTTTGGCTCATATTGAGAAGCCATCCATGGTTCATGTTGGAAAACTATCAGAGGCCTTTGTTGGAAACCAATTTGTGGGTCATGTTGGAAACCAATCTTTGGCTCATATTGAGAAGCCATCCATGGTCCATGTTGGAAACCTATCAGAGGCCTTTGTTGGAATCCAATCTATGGCCTTTGTTGGAAACCAATATGTGGGTCATGTCTTTGGCTCATATTAAGAAGCCATCCATGGTCCATGCTGGAAACCTATCAGAGGCCTTTGTTGGAAACCAATATATGGCCCATTTTGGAATTCAGTCCAATCTATGTCTCATAATACGAATCAATCTTGGTCCTATGTTGGGAACCAAGTATAGCCCATTAGAAATGAATCATGACTCAAGTTGAAACCAATCTTTGGCCCATATTGAGAACCAGGGATTGGCCCCCACTAGAAGCCATGTGGCCCATGTTAGGAACAATCCAGAGGCCCATGTTGGAGGCCATTCAATTGTCGATGTTGGGAGCAATTCAACGGCTCATGCTGAAAACCATTCTGTGACCGATGTAGTAAGTCATTCCAATGTTGGAAGTAGTTCAGTGCTCCACATTGGAAGCTATATGACCCATGCTAGAATCCCTTCTAGGACCCAAGTTAGAAGTTATTCAATGGTTGATGTTGGCAGCCAATCTATGACGTACAGGAACTCATTCCATGATGTTTTAATTATTTCAGTGACTGATGCTGGAAGTCATTCTTTGAGCCATGTTGGTAGCCGTTCCATGGCCAATTTTGAAAGCAATTCACTGCCCTATAATGGAAGCTATCTTATCGTCTGTATTAGAAGCCTTTATTTGGATCTTATTTAATGTTATTCTGTGTTCATCGGAAGCCATTCAATGGGCCTTTTCAATAACGATTATGACCCATATTGGTCGTGATCATGTAAGCCATATTAGAAGCCATTAAATGGACGCCTGCAGAATTTTGTTCAATCAGCCTCTTTTAATTCTTTCCATTTGCCCTGTTGGAAATCCTTCTCTGAACTGTACTGGAAGCTATTATATGAACCATGTTCAAAGGCAATCTATGGCTCATATTGAAAGTAGTTGGTTCGACCTTGTTGAAGGGCATTCTGTTGACCATATTGGAATTAATCATGTGGTCGATATTGGAAGCCGTTCTATGGTTCCATGCTGAAAATAATTCCATGGCCCTATTTGGAAGCCATTGTATGGACCATGTTAGTATAAATTCTGTAGCTCATGTTAAAAGCCATTGTATGTACCATACTGTAAGTCATAGTATGACCCATGCAAACATATCAAGGCCTTCTATGGACTGTTGGAAGTCATTTCTGTTTTTGGAATTTGTTGGTAGCCAATCTATAGACCTTGACGGATACCATACTATGTTTTGTAAGAATTAAAACTTTATTTGCCTTTTCTGAGGTCACAATCAGGATCAACAATGCTATACTGTATAATGTTTTGGGATATTTGATAGCAGTGTATCAAAATTTACAGATTTTACTGATTATCCCTAAGTCTTTTAGATTTTAATTGGCAGGATAAACTATGATACAATATGAGAAGCTATCGCAATTTGAGTATTGAAAGTATTAATAACCAATTTTACGTTCAAGTGAATTTATCCAAATTTTAATGAAAAAGTTATTTTGCAACTTAGGTCTTTGAGATCACTTGGAAACTAGTATACTTTTTTGTAGTTGAAGATTTTTATACTTAAAAACTTCTGTAGTTGTGTCTGGAAAAACCACAAATTTTATATAATTTGGATTTTTCCTAGATAATATATAAACCTGAGTCATTTAATGGAGTTACTTCTGATTTTGTTTTCCACGGCCAGACAATCAAAGAGATATCGGTAGATTGTGTCATGCTACGTTGTTAGGTAGCTACAGCGCATGACGGGCTACGTTTGTCTCGAGCGTTTACTCACGACACATTGGTCAAAGAATTGAGGCGCGGCTGAGGAGTGACCTATGGTAAATGACTCATATTTGTATAGCTAGGAAAAATACAAATTGCAGTACCTGTATATAGAATTTGTAGTTTATTCCTACATGGATACAAACTTCTGAGTCATTTAACGGGGAGTCTTCCCTAGGTGGGAGGAAGTCTCCGTGAGGTAGGAGGTCTGCTTTTACCTCAAGATATAGTTACTATAGTAGCAAGAGATCAAAGTGAATTGTTCGTGAACAGTGCAACTGGCTCATACAAGGCAGGGCTCAGTGCAACTGGCTCATACAAGGCAGGGCTTTCGGTTCTATTCCAGAGAGCTTTACCAGGGTGAAGTGATATGAACATCAAGTGGCTTGTAATATTGAAATACAGTGAGCCCTCGTTTATCGCGGTAGATAGGTTCCAGACCCGACCGCGATAGGTGAAAATCCGCGAAGTAGTGACACCATATTTACATATTTATTTAACATGTACAGTATATTCAGACTTTTAAAACCTTCCCTTGTACGTAGTACTGTTAACAAACTACCCTTTAATGTACAGAACACTTAATGCATGTACTACAGTACCCTAAACTAAAACAGGCACAAATATTAAAGGCGATTTTATATCATGCGTTTCCTAAACACGCCAAAAAGCACGATAAAAAATGGCAACCAATGTTTTGTTTACGTTTATCTCTGATCATAATGAAGAAACAAACGCATTTACACATCTGTGTATAGGTTAGTTTTTGCATCGATTATATTGATTATTCAGTACAGTATGTTGATTTTGTTATTACCAATGTTTTACTTCATTTTTCTTAGGACTTCCAAATGAAATGTTTTTCTTTATGACGCCGCCTGAAACGACGGCGTCATAAAGTACGCTCAGTAAACAAACGAAGGCATTTAACGCGCATGATGAAAGTGATAAATAATGATATTACAGTAAAAGCTTTTAGAAAATATGTTATTACAAATATTATTTACCGTATCTATATGAAATCATACATACGTAGCAAAGCAGGAAAACAATTTACGAGAGAGAGAGAGAGAGAGAGAGAGAGAGAGAGAGAGAGAGAGAGAGAGAGAGAGAGAGAGAGTTGTTTTACGTATGTAAATGTAAATTTTCAATATTTAACTTAGCCGGTGATTATATAGCTGCAACTCTGTTGCTTGACAGACAACTCTACGGTAAAAACTCGCCAGCGATCGCTACACAGGTTGCGGGTGTGCCCAACAGCGCCATCTGTCGACCAGATACCCAGTTCTCAATGTAAACAAAGACTCAATTTTCTCTCTGTCGAGGTGTCGACAAGACGTACTTACTCGCTGTTGCTAAACTGGAGTTTTTTCACATCTAATTGGTGAAGTACTTTATTCTAGTTTTGAGCTTTCGCTGTGCAGGGTTTCTCTTCACACAAATCCTTGAACTCTTTTTGATAACGGATTCTTTGTTGATGAATTTTTGATAGTTTTTTTAATTTCCCTTTGACCAATTCAAAATGGCTGACCCTTCACAAGTCCCCAAATTTAGGAAGTGCAATGCTAGGGACTGTTCAAGGCGTCTTCCGAAGGCTTCTATCGACCCTCTCACTGTTTGTTCCAATTGTCGGGATAAAACCTGTCAATTGGAAGATCGGTGTGAGGAGTGCGTTGGCCTTTCGGAATTCGATTTTATCGAATTTCAAAAGTATACACGTAGGCTAGAGAGAGATAGAGTTAGGAGAAGTTCTTCTCGTTCTATTGATATATCCTCTCCTCATGCCCCACAACCTATTCCTTCCCCTGTAGTGGTTGCTCCTAACCCCCCTCCTGGCACTCAGGAACCATCGATGGCTGATATGATGCGTGCCATCCAGGCTCTGGGTGAGAGAGTTGAGTCCCTTGCTAGTGACCGTAATCAGCTCATGGCGGATGTGAAGGAGCTTAAGTGCAAAAGTGCAGTGGGAAGTGCTAAAGTGCCGAGTGATAGTGTTGTGGATAGTGTTGCGCTTGAGGGTTCGTCTGTTCGTGCCTGTCGTCCTCCTAGTCCGGGACCTCTTGCAAGCTCCCAAGTCCAGGGGAGAAGCAATGTCGTACGACAAATGGGTTCGAGAGGCTTTAATCAGCGAACAGACGTTCCCTCCGTGGTATCGGGCGTATCTACCCAAGATCGCTTCTACCTAACTAAGACGAGAGAGCCCATTCGGAAGGTGTTTCTCGCAAGAAACCCTGGACCAAGGTCTCACGACCGTTAAAACGCAAGTCGGTCCCTTCAGCGCAAGTCCAACGGCCCGGTTGTAGCCACTGGGTCAGTTCGGACTCGCTGCCGTCATCCGATGACTGCTCACCGCCTAAGAGAGGCAAAGCGGTACCGCTTCAGACAGTAACACCGTCTGTCGCCGCACCTGCTCCCGTAGACCCTAAGTGGTCTCTACTGCAAGACATGCAGTCTAAACTGACGTCTCTAATGCAGGACTTTCGTGCGGAGAAGGTTGCTGCCGCACCAGCTAGTGCAGTACCTAGCCTACAATCTTCCACACGATCGGTTGTGCGTCCTGTGGAAGCTGAGGTAACCTTCTCACGCACACCAGTTGAGAGAGTTCCTCCACCCATGCGTTCCAGTGTGATCTGCCAGCCGCATGTTGACGTTAAGCGACGCACGGAGGTTGCCGTTCGGGAGGTTCAACAACCGTCAGAGTTGCTTTGTTTTGACGCGGTGCGTCAACCTCCGCAACCCAGTGTGGTTTCCACTGCGCACCCACATCAGTCCAGACAGTCTGGAGTAGACGCTGTGCGTCCCCGCGCTGCCATGGTTGTTGCCAGCTCACAGACTGGGCAGCAGTTCCATGACGTTGCGTACGGCTCAGTCACGCATGCACCCGTGCGACCGGACTCAGCGAACCAGCCGTTACCCACTCCGTTGCCGTTTCCTCATCAGTTATCGGATGAGGGACTTTCTGATGATGATGTTGCTGCACACATAGATGAACCACAATCAGATTTGGACGAGCCTAAGTCTACTCAACCCTCTTTGGACTTTAGGAAAGTTTTGGCCATTTTCAAAGAGCTGTTTCCGGACCAGTTTGTTTCTGTGGCTCCTCGTTCTCCGCCTTCAGAGTTTGTGTTAGGCATGCCGTCTACCACTCCTGCCTTTACTAGACTCGTCCTCGCACACTCGTCCAAGAGAGCTTTGCGGGTGATAGGAGAATGGTTGCAGTCCAAGAAGAGTTTAGGGAAGACAGCCTTTGCGTTTCCCCCTGCTAGACTCTCTTCTAGATCGAGCGTCTGGTATGCCACGGGAGAAGTTCTCGGCTTGGGAGTTCCTGCCTCTGCCCAGGGCGACTTCTCAAGTCTTGTAGACTCTCCCCGCCGCCTTGCCATGAGACGCTCAAAGATATGTTGGTCATCTTCGGACCTGGACCACCATTTGAAAGGTATCTTTAGGGCCTTCGAAGTTTTTAACTTCTTAGACTGGTGTCTAGGAGCCCTAAGCAGAAAGATCTCTCCGACAGAGAAAGAGACTTCCTTACTCATTATGTCCTGCATGGACAAGGCCGTACGTGATGGGTCTAATGAGCTTGCTGCATCATTTGTGTCCGGAGTCCTTAAAAAGCGTGAAAACCTATGCTCATTCCTTTCAGCTGGAGTTACACCGTGCCAGAGATCCGAGCTTCTTTTTGCTCCTCTTTCCAAGTGCCTTTTTCCAGAAGACCTGATTAAGAAAATAGCCGCTTCATTGATACAGAAGGACACTCACGATCTTGTTGCGTCCTCTGCTCGCAAAGCTACCCCTTTGCCTACCTTGTCAGCTAGACCAAGGATGGACACTCCAGCGTCCCGTTTTATTCCGCCCTTTCGTGGCAGAGCCTCCAGCAGAGGAGGTGCTCGTGCCGAAGGGAAACGAGGAAAGAAGAAAGGATCCAAGTCCTTTAAGGGCAGAGTCTGACTGCCCGCATCTTCAGACAGCAGTGGGAGCCAGACTCAAGAACTTCTGGCAGACCTGGGAAAAGAGAGGCGCAGATGCACAATCTGTGAAGTTGCTCAGAGAGGGGTACAAGATCCCTTTTGTACGGAAACCCCCTCTAGCAACGTCTCCCATCGATCTCTCTCCCAGGTACAGAGAGGAAGACAAGAGACGAGCCTTGAAACGGGAAGTGTCTCTTTTTCTAGAGAAGGGAGCGGTGGTCAAAGTCTCGGACCTTCAAACTCCGGGATTCTACAACCGACTCTTCTTGGTGTCAAAGAAGACAGGAGGGTGGAGGCCGGTGCTAGACGTCAGTGCTCTGAATGTCTTTGTCACAAAGCAGACGTTCTCCATGGAGACCACAAAGTCAGTCTTAGCAGCGGTCAGAAGGGAAGACTGGATGGTCTCTTTAGACCTAAGGTACGCCTACTTCCACGTCCCCATCCACCCAGACTCCCAAGCTTTTCTGAGATTCGTTTTCGAAAAGGTTGTCTACCAGTTTCAAGCCATGTGCTTTGGCCTAAGCACAGCTCCTCTTGTGTTTACGAGGCTGATGAGGAATGTAGCCAAATTCCTTCATTTATCGGACATCAGAGCCTCCCTCTATTTGGACGACTGGCTTCTCAGAGCTTCTTCCAGTCGTCGCTGTCTGAAGGATCTAAAGTGGACTCTAGATCTGACCAAGGAATTGGGTCTCCTTGTCAATATGGAAAAGTCACAACTGGTCCCATCCCAAACTATTGTGTATTTAGGGATGGAGATTCACAGTCTAGCTTTTCGGGCTTTTCCGTCGGCCCCCAGAATAAGCCAAGCCCAGTTATGCATCCAGAACATGCTGAAGAAGGAACAATGTTCAGTCAGGAAGTGGATGAGTCTGGTAGGGACGCTATCATCCCTGGAACAATTTGTGTCATTAGGAAGACTACACCTCCGTCCTCTTCAATACCATCTAGCATTTCACTGGAAAAAGGACAAGACGCTAGAAGCGGTCTCGATCCCGATTTCCGAAAAGATGAAGTCTTGCCTGACTTGGTGGAAGGACAGTATCAACCTAAGAGAGGGTCTTCCCCTGGCTGTTCAGACTCCCAACCACGTTCTCTTCTCGGACGCATCGGACGTAGGCTGGGGCGCGACATTAGACGGTCGGGAATGTTCGGGACTGTGGAACTCGAGTCAAAGGATCATGCATATCAACTGCAAGGAGCTACTGGCAGTACATCTGGCCTTGAAAAGCTTCAGGTCTCTCCTTCAAGGCAAAGTGGTGGAAGTGAACTCGGACAACACCACTGCCTTGGCGTACATCTCCAAGCAAGGAGGGACCCACTCACTGATGTTGTACGAGATTGCAAGGGACCTGCTCATCTGGTCAAAAGGTCAAAACATATCACTAGTAACGAGGTTCATCCAAGGCAACTTGAATGTCATGGCAGATTGTCTCAGTCGGAAGGGGCAAGTAATTCCAACGGAATGGACCCTCCACAAGGATGTATGCAAGAGACTTTGGGCCACTTGGGGCCAACCAACCATAGATCTCTTTGCAACATCGATGACCAAGAGGCTCCCAATATATTGCTCACCAATCCCGGACCCAGCAGCAATACATATAGATGCCTTTCTCCTAGATTGGTCGCATCTAGATCTATACGCATTCCCACCGTTCAAGATTGTCAACAAGGTACTGCAGAAGTTCGCCTCTCACGAAGGGACAAGGTTGACGCTAGTTGCTCCCCTCTGGCCCGCGAGAGAATGGTTCACCGAGGTACTTCGATGGCTAGTAGACGTTCCCAGAAGTCTTCCTCTAATGGTGGACCTTCTACGTCAGCCACACGTAAAGAAGGTACACCAAAGCCTCCACGCTCTTCGTCTGACTGCCTTCAGACTATCGAAAGACTCTCGAGAGCTAGAGGCTTTTCGAAGGAGGCAGCCAGTGCGATTGCTAGAGCAAGGAGAACATCCACCCTTAGAGTCTACCAATCGAAGTGGGAAGTCTTCCGAAACTGGTGCAAGTCAGTATCTGTATCCTCGACCAGTACCTCTGTAGCTCAAATAGCTGACTTTCTCTTATACCTGAGAAAAGAACGATCTCTTTCAGCTCCCACTATCAAGGGCTACAGAAGCATGTTGGCATCGGTCTTCCGGCATAGAGGCTTAGATCTTTCCAACAATAAAGATCTACAGGACCTCCTTAAGTCTTTTGAGACCACGAAGGAGCGTCGTTTGGTTACACCTGGTTGGAATTTAGACGTGGTACTAAGATTCCTCATGTCAGACAGGTTTGAGCCGCTACAATCAGCCTCCCTGAAAGATCTCACCTTAAAGACACTTATCCTGGTATGCTTAGCCACAGCTAAAAGAGTCAGTGAGATTCATGCCTTCAGCAAGAACATCGGATTTTCGTCAGAAAAAGCTACATGTTCGCTACAACTTGGTTTTCTAGCCAAAAATGAGCTGCCTTCTCGACCTTGGCCGAAATCGTTCGATATTCCCAGCTTATCGAATATGGTAGGCAATGAACTAGAAAGAGTCTTATGCCCTGTGAGAGCTCTTAAGTTCTATTTAAAACGAACTAAACCTTTACGAGGCCAATCTGAAGCTTTATGGTGTTCAGTTAAGAAACCATCTTTGCCTATGTCAAAGAATGCTTTATCCTACTTTATCAGACTGTTAATACGAGAAGCTCATTCCCATCTGAGTGAGGAAGACCAAGCATTGCTGAAGGTGAGGACACACGAAGTTAGAGCTGTCGCAACTTCCGTGGCCTTTAAGCAAAATAGATCTCTGCGAAGTATAATGGACGCAACCTATTGGAGAAGCAAGTCAGTGTTTGCGTCTTTTTATCTAAAGGATGTCCAGTCTCTTTACGAGGACTGCTACACACTGGGACCATTCGTAGCAGCGAGTGCAGTAGTGGGTGAGGGCTCAACCACTACAATTCCCTAATTCCATACCCTTTTAATCTTTCTCTTGAAATGTTTTTATTGTTGTTTTTTGGGTTGTCCGGAAGGCTAAGAAGCCTTTCGCATCCTGGTTGATTGGGCGGGTGGTCAAAGTCATTTCTTGAGAGCGCCTAGATTAGGGGTTTTGATGAGGTCCTGTTGTATGGGTTGCAACCCTTGATACTTCAGATCCTAGGGGTCGATCAGCATCCTAAGAGGATCGCGAGGCTCCGTAAGGAAGACGTACTTAAAAGGCAGAGTAATTGTTCAAGTCGACTTCCTTACCAGGTACCTATTTATTTTGTTTTTGTTATTTTGATAACTTCTAAAATGAAATAAAAACTCTTAGCTCATAAAAGTGTAAACATATATTGCTGGTCTCTACCCACCCCCCTGGGTGTGAATCAGCTATATAATCACCGGCTAAGTTAAATATTGAAAAATGTTATTTTGATTATAAAATAAATTTTTGAATATACTTACCTGGTGATTATAAATTAAATGACCCTCCCTTCCTCCCCAATAGAGACGCAGTGGGACGAGGAGAAAATTGAGTCTTTGTTTACACTGAGAACTGGGTATCTGGTCGACAGATGGCGCTGTTGGGCACACCCGCAACCTGTGTAGTGATCGCTGGCGAGTTTTTACCGTAGAGTTGTCTGTCGAGCAACAGAGTTGCAGCTATATAATCACCGGGTAAGTATATTCAAAAATTTATTTTATAATCAAAATAACATTTTTAAACAAAAAAAAATAGCCCCATTTTATATAAAATAGGTTATAACAAATATTTTACTTTATCATATTACAGTAGTCTGTATAATACTGTAAAGTTAAGTACAGTATGTTGTTGTTATAGTCGTGGCGATGAAATTCTTACGAAACAAAAACACGCCATTTGATTACAACAGCTGATTCATTCTCTCTCTCTCTCTCTTCATGTTATACAATACTTACATATAGATGAAGAAACTAAAATTATTTTTCTTAGTGTCAATTAAATACGAAACGAAAAAATTATGCCGAGTTTACATCCATTTCAATCGTTGCTAAAAATACGGCATCCGATTTCATCAGCAAACCAGTATTTTTTGGGAAACATCATTTTATTCTAGAAAATTGCTACTCTTTAAATAGTTAATTGCACATTAAGAAAGCGTGTACTTTTGTTTTTAAATTGCGGGTGTGTTTTAAAAATCGAGTATTGTTGACTTCTTTTTGTTTTACTTTTGGCTGTGATTAGATCAGCTGACGTCTAGCTGCCGCTCTTGAGAGTGTACGAATACACTAACAAAGTATTGTTTATACCATTTCTTAACTTATTCAAACCGTCTACAGTATACAGTTGATATTACATAAGCACCAATGTGTTATAACCTATAAAATTTTTTTGTTTGTTACATTTAAAACAACACACACACACACACTCACTCATCTCTCTCTCTCTCTCTCTCTCTCTCTCTCTCTCTCTCTCTCTCTCTCTTTGTGGGCTACTTTTCACTACCTCCCATTCCTTACCTCTATCTATTTCTCTAACAAATGATATCTTTGTTGCTCCTCAAAGTTTCATTTATATTGAAAATCAATCATGATTCAATTTTCCTTACTTTCTCCAATCTCGCACCATCGGTCACATCGCGGTATTTTCGAAATTTCCTGAAAATCCGCGATATATGTATATACTGTACATGCGTTATGAAAAAAATCCGCGAAGTGGTGAATCCGCGATGGTCGAACCGCGAGGTAGCGAGGGCTCACTGTATGCAATATATCATCAATATATCAGCCAACAAACACAAGGCATTGTTACCTGTATTAAGAAGATTTTAAGTGAAGGCTTCCAAGTTCAATCAAAATTTGCCTTTATACTCATAAACATCCTTATAATACAGAGAATAACTGATGCCTGGGATAGAAGCAGTTACTTGTCCCATGAGAGCTTTGATTAAACTATTTGTTTTGCAGCAAGTGAATCCTATGGTAAAGGTGTATAAGGACATGTGTATGCAATCTTTAAGGTAGTGGTTCGTAAAAGTGGTTTGCCTCTTCCAGACTCCTGCTTTTAGAACTTAAGCTACTGAGTGTGTTTTTTTTTTTTTTTTTGCGGAACTCTAAGGTTGCAGCAAGCCCATGTATATCATGCGCTCGGGGGGACCCTTGAAGACACTTCCCTAGAGGACTTAGAGGCTTTCATGATGATTTCTCTCGACCAAAAAGAAACAGTATTTCTGGAAACCCCTTTGAAAAGGCCAGTACTCACAAACAAATTGGAGATTCTGGGCATGAAATACTGCGTCCTCTTTAGATATTTACGTACTGCTCTTACAGGACATAGTAACATGTCATTCAGGTCATCAGTTACCTTTTCGAGAGACAAGATTGTGAAAGAGTCAAATCTGATATTATCAACTGGATTTTGGGTTTTGGCCACAAATTCAGGAACACAAGACAAAGATAGTCCTCTCCACCCTTTGGAATGTGACGCAAGGTGAGATATACCATGCAGTTCACTAACTCTTTTGGCCAAAGCTAAGGCAGAAAGACTGTCTTCAGGGTAAGATCTCTGTCTAAGACTTTATGCATAGATTCGTACAGGGCTTTCTTCAAGGCTTGTAGGACTTCGTAGGACATTAGTCACATCCCAGAAGGAGGGTTATAGTTCTCGAGGAAGGGAAGACTGCTTGAAACTCCTCATCAATGCTGAGAGTTCCCAAGAATGGTGTGAGGCTTGGGATATCTGGGTCTTCAGAGCCCACTACTCCAAGTGATGATGCAATCTCCCCAAGGGAACGAGTTTCTCTAACAAGGAGAGGTGAGCTATCAACTTTTCCCTTGACACGACGGATATACTTGTTGAGGATCTACATCTTTCCGGCTCATAAAAGTTCCCCAAGGATGACCATTACGGTATGGACAGGAACGCATCGAATTCGACATAGTAAAAAATCATACACTAACTCACAAATAATGAATATGCAAGTGACAAGTAATGTCAACGACACAATGACACAAGCACAAGCAAAATAAGAGCATGTATACATTTTGTTCTGGATGTTTCTGTTTAACTTTGCTCACCTAGACTTAATTGAGAGGTAGAAAGTTCTTGAGGCTAGTAATTTATTCAATTTTTGTTTTTTTGGTCAAATAGTTCTCAGATTATGTTTTATGATTCTTTACACTTTAAATATTGTATTCAAATTCAGTGTTTACCTGGAAGTTTCAGACTTGAACCCCTATAGAACATCCTTTAGTACATCCTTTAGGAACCAATTTGTTCCTAGTTTTGGCAATATATACAGAGAGCTGAAATGAAAATGAAAAAATTTCCTTAACAGATGTTGAACTTAGTTTTTGGTTGTGCTATTTTTTTTTTTTTTATTTAAGGTAGTCACTAAAATTCCTTGCAATTAAACTGAGAATTTCCCTGCCTCAGTGTTAAAGCAGTTTCTCATGCCTTCAAGAGAGGAATTCTTGCAATTTGTGAGAAGTCAACCTTCCGTTGGTCTTCAATTAAGGGATTTTGACGAAGGAAAAATCTATTTCTGGGAAGAGACCTGTGACGCCCGGTGAAAAAGTCCTTCTTTACACTTTTCTGATATAAACCTTCCAAATATACCAGAGAAAGATAAGAGCATGGAATGCAGAGGTTACTACCCTCGCGCGAGCACCTTGTGGGTGTCGTGTATACAACAGGGGCGTGTGAAAACCACTATTCACAGGCTGCCTTCCATTTAGATAATTCCTTCATCAAAGGGAAGAGCCGTAACAGAGGCCCTAGAGAACACACTTGGACCACGCCACCGACACCTAACACGCGCGCCCTCTAGGACATCCTTCTGTTTTGGACTTGTATCAAATTTTGAAGTATTTCCATGAAGAGGATACGGAAGAAAATATACCCACTGAACTATTAATTTAAGCTATCATAAATATGGTTTGGTTGTGTTTCAAGTTATTGATGTACTATTGCAGAGGTTATTAAAATCGAAGCTAGTTTGTTTATGGACAGTTCATTTGGTATATCAGAAGTTTAATGGAAGTATGATTTGGTGTTTTCAATGCGTCTTCAATTGATCATTACTAGGGAGTGTTGTTTCATCACTATTTTCTCAATTAGCTGCCTTTTTTTCATGACAGCCTTATTTTCCAGGTTTCCCTATTTTCTCTATGAGCTATCAGTCACAATTTACTGGTGTTTTAAGTTGCCAGTAATTTCTCTAATTATAGAAACTTGAATATTGAGGAGGGGCACAAGATGTTTTGCCTGTTTAAGGAATTATGGTACCTAATTTATGCATGGTATGATAACTCTTAGTCCAACGATTTTCACGAAATTTTTACACACTGGTATATAAAGAAATCCCTCTATATCCATTTCATTTCATTGTTAAATACTGTGTATTTAAAACGCCATTATTTCTATGCAGATACAAATTCCCATGTCGATTCTTACAACCCGAAAGAAAAAGTATGTCCCTAACTGGCAAATATATAATATGCTACTTGGAAACTTCTCTCGTGGGCAGCGCTAGGAACGCTGCGAAGCAAGCTCCACTTTTCTGTTGGTCGGGTCAAGAGGAAGACCTCTCCTCTTACTTCTCTAGGATCACAACTTACTCGCACTAGATTACATTACACGTGAATCTGTATAGATCATTTTGTGATTTAACGTGTATCCTTTGCATCACAGCGGAAGGATGACTTTTTGCCTTGCAGTTCTGTTTACAGTGGATGGTATGTACTTGTTATTGATTTGAAAATCCACATTAAGGTAAAGATGGATATGTAACACTAAGACGATGAACAGGATCAAAGCCATTACTCACAGGCGTGCTTCATTAGTTTTGGACTGAGTTGTGAAATCTGTGCCATGATGCAACTGAAGAAAAACCTTTTAGTTGCAGTATGAAACAAGAGAAGTTCGAAAGCAAGAACAGAGGTATGGAAGGTTTCATAGTTGGTATAAATAATAGCCCAGGGACAATACATGGACCATGCCTACAGTTCTCTTTGAGAGTTATACCCCCTTCTTATCTCATATGGGATGATTGTATGATGATCTTAAGTTACAAGGAGTTACAAGGATTTTGGATATCTCAAAGACTTTTTAGTCCATCCGCAGTAATTCCATTTTCTCTTTGGTAGAGTGATTTACATTAAGCTTTTAGAGTTCTTATGATCTTGTCTAATTTATTCTTGAACACGTTTACCATATTACTGTTTACTACATCTGCTGGAAGTCTATTCCAAGTATTTACTATCTTGTATGTAAAGAAATTGCTGCATTGAGTGGTATTGTATCTTTTCAATTCCAGTTTGTATCCGTTACCTCTGGAGTGATTTTGTGTCAAGCGTGAATAGATTACTGTGATCAACATTTGTTATTCCTCTAAGAAATTTGAATGCCTCTATTAACTGTCCCCTCAGTCGTCGAGTTTGTAGAATGAGTGAACATGAACTGAGACTAAGCCTTAATCACCAGTGCCTTTTAAAAAACCTCTTGGTATATAATAACAATAGGGTCAGCCATATTCATAAATTCTTTCAAGAAAGGGATTATTTGGTTACATTGGAATATAATATTTACTTCTTTATGATAGAGTATGAAGACTTTGATTAGCTGAATGTAAAGAGATAGTTGAATTTGATAGGTCACTTACAATGGGTCAAATTTTTTTTTTTTTTAGGGAGTGTTTCAATTTTGCAGCACGACAATTTTTTTTTTATATAGATAATTGCTACATACACTATTTTACTTTTGAAAGACTGATAGCCTATGCCTATACCCCTCATATTAGAATTACAGTACAGTAGGCCCCCGCCATACGACATTAATCCGTTCCGGAGTTGGTATCGTATGGTGAAAATGTCGTATAGCGTGTAATAGAATAGCTAATGCGTGAAAAACCCCTGGTAAAAACATTGAAAATTAGCATGTAACAAAATACAATACAGTAGTATAGTAAGCACTGTACTACAGTATACTTATATACATGTACTGTACAGTATATACTGTAATTAAATAACATGTACAGGATAAATACAAATTATATACCGTATAAGGTGTTTTAAAAGTAGTCTATGTCTCATTATAATACTGTATCTTAATAACTATTGAGGATATAAAAACAAGTTATATTACATGAAACTGATAGACTTGATATTTTTATACAGGTTTTTACTGGTGTTCAGTGCTAGTGCCGCAGGTTACACGACGCATATGACGCATACAAAGGATAATCCAAGTCTTCAGTTATTAGATTCTTCTGACCATCCACTTCTCTGAGAATGGAAGTACCTCAAGGGCTTTCACAGAGGAAGAAGTTATATGCCTCGAAGTCTGGAAAGCTAGATCACCATCACAGGAACCCACAATAAGTCTGTCCGACTCTGCAGACTCTTTCTCGTGAAGTTTTTCCATCAACCAGTTTTGCAGCCTGGCAAGGTAAGCTTCATCATTAACTGTTCCTAGTTTAAAGTAAGAAAGGTCTTGTGTTTTTATACATACATACATATACCAAGGCACTTCCCCCAATTTTGGGGGGTAGCCGACATCAACAAATGAAACAAAAACAAAAAAGGGGACCTCTACTCTCTACGTTCCTCCCAGCCTAACAAGGGACTCAACCGAGTTCAGCTGATACTGCTGGGTGCCACAGCCCACCCTCCCCCATTATCCACCACAGATGAAGCTTCATAATGCTGAATCCCCTACTGCTGCTAGTTATGAAAAATATATATTACTTTTAAAAATAGAGATTAGTTCCTACACGAATACAAAACATTGTCCTTTGATAGGAAACTTAACCTTACGAGGGAGGAAGATCCTATAGTCCTAAACTGGCTGGCTTACCTTGCAGGGAAATGTCAAAGTACTTTGGTCCTATATAGGATGTGGCAGGTATTAGGTTAGGTCACTACCAGGGACTGGTAGATGGTCTTGAAAAAACTTGTCTTTAGACAACACCACCTTCACACAAAAATATAGTTATTTACGAGAAACAAATTTGCATATATTTTTCCCGTCCTCGACCTTGTCTGGTAGGATGGGGGAGATCCAAAACAAAGCTTGTCCTGTCAAGAGAAGTTGCTTGATCATGAGGTTTACCTGCATCTAACATCCTGTCCACCAAATAACAGGTGGTCAGCCAATCACATTCTAGAGTATTTTGCAACTACTATCTTAGATACGTTTCTTGTCTCTTAAAGGAGCGACTAGCACCGGGCCAAGGGTAAAGGTATGAACCTGTGGGTATACTCCTGTAGGTAGTGGACAACAAAGGTTGTATGTCATTACCAGACTCCTGTTATTAAGAACTGTGCCACTGACAGGTTCTTTCAGTTGAGTTTGGTTGGTACTGCTAGGGTGCCACAGCCCACTGTCCCCCATTATCCACGACAAAGAAAGCTTCATGTGCTGAATCCCCCTACTGCCGCCACCTCAGCGGTCACGAAGGCAACCTGAGGAAGCAGCAGGGCCTATCCTGAAAGCTAGAAAAGACCCAATATGGCCGAGTTCATGTGCTCTAATCCAGGATGGTTCTTTTGACTCCTCACATGTAAGAAAAGTATTATTAAGTCGTCCTATGAAGACAGAAAGAAATGTGCTTTTGGATCTCATCTCCTATTCCTTTCATTATTCTAGGAAGTGCTGCAGTTTCCTCCCAGGACACGGAGGAAAGGCATTCTGATGCCTGCTAGTCATTTCTTGCTGAGAAGAGATGGAGCAAGTAATGTAGTGAACAGGCTGGGCTCTGGGTCCTGGTCACAAAATACTGAACCAAGGTGAGGGAGACCTTTCTTTTATCCATCAGAATGATTTGTGACAGGAATAGCTCTTCTGTTTCCCCACTCACTTTTTCAACATTAATGCTACTTGAATGCAGTCATGAGGTGAAGCCCTATCTGTCACCAGTTTCAGGGGCTCAAAACACCTGAGGACCCTAGTGATGTTCTATGCAGCTCGAGTTCACTAGGAGGGCAAGACTGCTCGACGGAGTATGGCCTTTTGAGTGCGATCGGTGTTACCTTGAGCCCCAACAGTTGTCAGCCAACTACTGAGTAATCTGCAAATCGGGTAAACGGGAGCATGTCTGCTTGAACAGTCTCGTTAGGATGAAACACTGACAACTCTACCGTGTTGTTGACTTTCCCAAGACTCATAAAGGGTGAGACAGTGGCTCCATTGTTCACCTAAGTTGCGAACAAAAGTGTTGCCACTCGTCAATGCTACAGATTGCTCTTCTAAGAATGTTAAAAAGTTTGCAATGTTAGCAATGCTGCCTGCATTTCTAGTGGGTTAATTAGCAGGTGCATTTCTTGGGTTGATCATATCTCCGAAACTCTGGTATACGATGTACTTCAAATATATCTGTGAACAGCAAATTTCCGAGACGTGAGGAGTTCCTTGATAAGGTTCTTTATTCATCTACCAGGGTAGATTGTCCTGTACTCCTGTTCCACTGAAATGATTAGTTAAATGTCTGACTTCATCCTGAAGCAATTCTGATAAAATTTTCTCCTATATACCATTACCCGTAGATCAAGGCAGAAGGAAGATAGTCTTAACTTGATGCTGGAGAAATTCTGTAAGGGGGTAGAATCTGACCTTCATTGAGATACTTCAGTAGATGAATACCGTTCAAGAGTACTCAAGAAGAGACTAGCGTTATTACTGGGGGAGCGGTACAGTCTGAAGCACATGTCTTTGAACTGCTATACTTCTCTCCCAAAGACGGAGCAGGAGATAACTCCTGTAGGACTGAGGAATGGGTATTACAAGATATTCTTCCTTCCTATCATGTACAGTACATGGCATTGCTTGTCGGGAGACCAACTTGTTCAACAAAGATATCGGTGACCTTTCTCCAGTTCCTTGTTGACTTCTCCTTAAGTATGAGTCGACTGAAGGAGCCTGTAGAACTGTCTTGGGTGACTCATTCTAATAGAAAATTGTTCGAGAGAGAGAGAGAGAGAGAGAGAGAGAGAGAGAGAGAGAGAGAGAGAGAGAGAGAGAGAGAGAGAGAGAGAGATATTTTGTTTAACTGTAATGCATATTCATATTCTTTGTCAGAATTATGAATTACATATACAGTATATCAAATATTACTTAATCATAAATCATAATATATGTATGAACTTCTTTTAATCATTTTTATTACTGTATTAGAATTACTATACAAAGAGGTTCACTAAATAGTTAACGTGAGCTTTGAAGTTGGAGTGTTCTGCTTTGCACGGTTGGTTTGAAAACGTTGGCCCGCGAGTAATTATTGCAAAACCAGGAATATATGATTTTTCATTTAATATTTTATACAGATTTTTGTATCGCGAATGACCAAATCCACAAAGATTGAACCCGTGAATAAAGAGGGCCCAACTGTTTTCATTTCATTCTTAAAATTATCAAGATAACTGCAAGGAACTTTAAATGTGGAGTGAGATAGGGTTATTAGTGACCAGTAAATAAGTACAATAATGAAAGTTATTATTAACACTTTGGAGATATCATTCTCTCCTTAGGAAGAGATGCAGAAAGCACTCAAGCAATAAGAGAGTAAAACAATAAAACATCCACAGAAAGAAGAGAAGTTATATTACACAGAAATACAAACTTATATAATGGTTAGAGGGAAACAAGAAGTAGAGTTTTCTGCTGTCGTAACTTCATAGGCCATTGATGCCATGACAGAAACTGAGTTAATACCAGTTCACCTGTCAGTATCAAGGGGGGGAAAGGAAAAAAACTTCTAGAAATGAAAGTACGAGCAGAGTATTAGAAAATGTGGATGGATGTATGACAAGCACCACCTCTAGAAGTGTAATATAATAGGTATCATCATCAGATAATCTTTTAAATCTGGAACACAGTAGGTAGTAGGACAAAAGAGTGAAGTCACAAAGTGCATGCCTAAAGAAATTCTTACCATGTCTACTACCATTTTACAGGTTTTTTGTTTTAAGTGTCTGCAAGGAACAGTAAAAGGTTACTTTGTTAAAATCCACAAAGCAAGACATGCATCTTATACAAGGCAACAGAATATGTTGTGGCCTGATTGGTAACGTCTCTACCTGGTGTTTACCAGGCGGGGGTTCGAGTCCCGCTCAGTCTCGTTAGTGCCATTAGTGTCTGCAACCTTACCATCCTTGTGAGCTAAGGTTGGGGGTTTGGGGGAGCCTATAGGTCTATCTGTTGAGTCATCAGCAGCCATTTGCCTGGCCCTCCCTGGTCCTAGCTTGGGTGGAGAGGGGGCTTGGGTGCTGATCATACAGTATAATGTATGGTCAGTCTCTAGGGCATTGTCCTGTCACTATCCCTTGCCTCTGCCATTCATGAGCGACCTTTAAGAGCAGTTTATTACAAGAAAAAGGTCTATCAAACTAACTTTTATAACTATTAAGAAGAAAAAGAACGATACATAACATTTTAAACCAGGACTTATTGTTCCATCAACCATTACTTATTAAAGTGAAGGAAAACAATAAGCATAATCCAAAAATCAAAATAGAGAATTTAAAACATATTAAACAGAGTAATTTTTGTCAATTTTCTTACTAAATGTTGGCTTCAAAATCCTTTGCAATCTTACAATTGATGTTTTATAGTACTGGTATGCATAAATTTGCAGGGTTATAAATGGTTGTACCATCCTGAAAAAGGTCATAAAATTTTATGGCGGCCATACTTATGTATTTTTCCAAAGTCTGACTCACAGCTATCTTCATGCTAACGTTAAATCCGTACATGGCTTCCCAATGCTGTCCCAAAGTTTTATCTATCTTAATCTTGCTAGTGACCACAGCAATGATATCTGACTCAACTTAAACTGGACTGAAACAACCATTTTACATTAATAAAATCTAAACCTTTAAAAAAAAAATAACCACTTTCTATACGAACTTACATCATAGGTCTATGATGTACAATGAGTGTGTGTAGAAAGGGTTTTCTATTACTTCGTAAAAGTTTAGACTCTAAGTGCATTGTGTAAAATATGTAGCTTGTACACATGTTAAATAAATCAGTGATTTGACAGAGTTGTGCACTCGGTGAATGGGTAAAGACACAATGGGCATAAGCTAGATCTAGTAGCAATGTCTGCTGCCATTGGTATTTGTGCTTATGGTCTCACTCCTGCTACACATCATCATCTGGCAGCAAAGTTTGCCTGTCGGGCACTGCCCGATCGTGTGGACGCACTTTTAGCGTTTTAGTTTTCACTTGCCAGGAAAACACAAATCCTTAATACACTTAATGTGGTGTTTATGTGGAAGATTCTACTTACATATTTATCTTTGAATAAAGAATTTAATGGGAAGAACATATCTACTTCAAGCTTGTTCCTTAGAGACAGGTCTTCTAATAGTTAAGAATCTTTAAAGACTCACAACTATTACTCATGAATAATAACTGCCTTGTGACTCCCATTGAAGGTTTAAAGGCCACTCATGAATGGCAGAGGCAAGGGACAGTGACATTGCCCTATCAAGGAGGACAAAGCCCTAGAGACTGACCATATATACAGTACATATGATCAGCGCCTGAGCCATCCAAGCTAGTACCACGAATAGGCAATAACTGTTGATGACTCAGCAGATAGACCTATAGGCTCCCCCAAAGCCCCCCTCCTTAGCTCACAAGAAACTAAAGAGTTTGAGCAAGACTCGAACCCCAGTCTAGCATTCACCAGTCAGGGACGTTACCACGTTGGCCACCACAATCCTATTACAGATTGCAACCTCTACCTCTCTTGCAAACAATGTTCAGGACTCTTCCTAAACATTTGAATTACATAATCCTAGACACTTTATCCCTTTGTCATGAAGTTAGATAGTTCTATTTCCTGATATCATAATGCAACGAAAGGTTGCAAGCAATCTGATGACATACATTGTTTTTGATGCCTTTTACTAAAAATCAATAGCCAGCTAGGTAAATTAAGAAAATAAAAAGTTGGTATACACATGCAGTTAGAATAATAATATACTGTTAGCACAAAGAACCGGGGGTAAAAAGTAAATATCAAGAAAGGTTGAAAATGGCATATGACGAAGTGAAAGTAAGAGAAACTGATAATTTAGAGGAGTGGAAGTTAGTAAAAGAAAATTTTGTTAGGATTGCAAGTGATGTGTGTGGCAGGAAGTTTGTTGGAGGCAGCATGAGGGAGGGCAGTGAATCGTGGAATGAAGGAGTGAAGGTAAAAGTGGAAGAGGAAAAGAGGGCTTTTGAAGAATGGCTGCAGAGTTAATAGTGTAGAGAAGTATGAAAAATATAGAGAGAAAAATATGGAAATACAGTAAAGCGCAAGGTAAGTGAGGCAAAGAGGACAGCTGACCTGAGGTGGGGTCAGGGATTGGGTCATTCATATGTAGAGAATAAGAAGTTGTTTTGGAAAGAAGTGAAGAGAGTAAGGAAAGCTGGCTCAAGAATTGAAGAGATAGTGAAAGATGGAAATGGAAGGTTGTTAAAAGGAGAGGAGGCAAGGAAAAGGTGGGTGGAATATTTTAGAAGTTTACTGAATGTTGAGGATAATAGGGAGGCAGATATAATTGCTGTTGCAGGTGTTGAGGTGCCGGTGATGGGAGATGAGAATGAGAGAGATTACAAGAGAGGAAGTGAGGAGAGCACTAGATGAAACGAGAGTAGGAAAAGCATCTGGTATGGATGGTGTGAGAGCTGAGATGTTGAAGGAAGGGGGTGTGACTGTACAGTACTTGAATGGTTGGTGAAATTGTTTAATATGTGTTTTGTGTTGTCAATGGTACCAGTAGATTGGGCTTGTGCGTGTATTGTACCACTATATAAGGGTAAGGGAGATGTGCATGAGTGTTGTAATTCAAGGGGTATTAGTTTGTTGAGTGTAGTTGGAAAAGTTTCTGGTAGAGTACTGATTAATAGGATTAAGGATAAAACAGAGAATGCAATTTTAGAAGTACAGGGTGGTTTTAGAAGAGGTAGGGCTTGTATGAATCAGATTTCTATAGTTAGGCAGATATGCGAGAAATATTTAGCAGAAGGTAAGGAGGTGTATATTGCGGTTATGGATCTGGAGAAGCGTATGATAGGGAAGCAATGTGGAATGTGATGAGATTATATGGAGTTGGCGGAAGGTTGTTGCAAGCAGTGAAAAGTTTCTATAAAGGTAGTAAAGCAAGTGTTAGAATAGGAAATGAAGTGAACTATTGGTTTCCAGTGAGAGTGGGGCTGAGACAGGGATGTGTAATATTACCGTGGTTGTTGAACTTGTATGTTGATGGAATGGTGAGAGAGGTGAATGCTCGAGTGCTTGGACGAGGATTGAAACTGGTAGACGAGAATGAGCATGAATGGGAGGTAAATCAGTTGTTGTTTGCAGATGATACTGTACTGGTTGCAGACGCGGAAGAGAAGCTTGGCCGACTAGTGACAGAATTTAGAAGGGTGTGTGAGAGAAGGAAGTTGAGAGGTAATGTGGGTAAGAGTAAGGTTATGAGATGCACGAGAAGGGAAGGTGGTGCAAGGTTGAATTTCATGTTGAATGGAGAGTTACTTGAGGAGGTGGATCAGTTTAAGTACTTGGGGTCTGTTGTTGCAGCAAATGGTGGAGTGGAAGCAGATGTACGTCAGAGAGTGAATGAAGGATGCAAAGTGTAGGGGGCAGTTAAGGGAGTAGTAAAAAATAGAGGGTTGGGCGTGAATGTAAAGAGAGTTCTGTATGAGAAAGTGATTTTACCAACTGTGATGTATGGATCGGAGTTGTGGGGAATGAAAGTGACGGAGAGACAGAAATTGAATGTGTTTGAGATGGTGTCTGAGGAGTATGGCTGGTGTATCTCAAGCAGATAGGGTTAGGAATGAAGTGGTGAGGGTGAGAACGGGTGTAAGAAATGAGTTAGCAGCTAGAGTGGATATGAATGTGTTGAGGTGGTTTGGCCATGTTGAGAGAATGGAAAATGGCTGTCTGCTAAAGAAGGTGATGAATACAAGAGTTAATGGGAGAAGTACAAGAGGAAGGCCAAGGTTTGGGTGGATGGATGGAGTGAAGAAAGCTCTGGGTGATAGGAGGATAGATGTGAGAGAGGCAAGAGAGCGTGCTAGAAATAGGAATGAATGGCGAGCGATTGTGACGCAGTTCCGGTAGGCCCTGCTGCTTCCTCTGGTGCCTTAGATGACCGCGGAGGTAACAGCAGTAGGGGATTCAGCGTTATGAAGCTTCATCTGTGGTGGATAACGGGAGAGGGTGGGCTGTGGCACTCCTAGCAGTACCAGCCAAACTCGGTTGAGTCCCTTGTCAGGCTGGGAGGAACAGAGAGAGGAGAGGTCCCCTTTTTTGTTTCTTTTGTTTGATGTCGGCTACCCCCTAAAACTGGGGGAAGTGCCTTGGTATATGTATGTATGTACAAACAGCCTCAGTAAGAAAGGCTAGCCAATGCCACTTAAATGAATTAAGTAGGTTTTACGCTACATACAAAACACTATGAAATAACGAGTAAAGGAAACACTCGCATTAGAAGAGTCGAGATCTACATCCAATGGCGAACTAGGTAAAAGGTCGCACTTACCGTAACTTGAGACATGAAAAGATCCGAAAAGAAAACCGGGAATGATTCCATGATACAGACCCTATGGGGACTACAGAGGAAAATAAAAGTTCAGTGGAGATTCTGAAACTAAACTTAAATCAAATTAGCAATAATGTATTAAAAACAATAACAAAAATCTAATTACCAGAGCTCAAGTCTTCAGGAACCAAAGCTGTCGCAGCAGAGGTGTGGATATGAGGTGATGGGTGAGTTATGGAATTTGGTCCCTATGGCCCAGCACTGCGGCAGAGGAGACCATTTAGTGTAGAATTACAAACGAGATTGAACTGGATTTGATTTCAACATCAAAGTGTTGAAAAGAGGTTTTAAGGGTTTCAAACTGCCATAATCACGTTGTAAGGTTTGCTGGATAATTTTCGTTAATTGATATATTTTTTTGCCCATTGCGTGAATATATTCGGAGTAATGATTATCGAGAATGAATTCTCCAATAGAGTTTACGCGTGCTGTTAATAATTATTACACCCGAACAAAATTCTTGGGTTCAGATCGTGAAATATTTTTTTTCATTTTTCAATTCCTTTCCTATATTTCCCGTAAAATAGGAAAAACTAAATCAATTTCAATCCATGCATTTATTCTTTTTAACATCCTAGTTACACTGAGGTAAAAGTTAGAAGAGGTTAGACAGCAAGATGAAGAAAGGAAACAAACATGTTTGTAAAATAAGATATAAAACAAGTGAATCTGAAGGACAAGTATACGGTGCAAACATCCTTAGTAAAGCTTACACTGCATCATGTCTGGTCCACTGACAGCATTACCACCATGCAGGGTGGATTTGATTTGATTCCAATCATGAATTTTGGACATAAGGCCTGACTAAGTGTGATAGGGGAAAGCCAACAGTGACACCATGAAGTAAAAGGTAAATGAGATTGGACTGGACTGAATTTACGGACCTGGGCTATATAGTCCAGCACTGGGGCTTTTGAAGCCATTCAACATGTAAAGCATATAGGTTAAAGCAGAGTTACACTATGAGGTAAAAGTGAGAGGAGGCTGTAAAGCACGACGGAAGAAAGGAAGCACGAATATAAATAAAGCTTTTTTGGGCTCAAGCCATGGCGTCCTGATGGAAGGTTCCTGTTTGGTAGCTTCCTTGGGTATAAAACTACTAAGATATTCCCAGAGAATTTAACCACAGGTTATCACAGAATTCTAACTTCTGGAGCGAGTATCTCAAAGGTTTCCCTTTAAGACATCGTAATACAACAGGGGACACGCATGTCTGGTCGTGCCACATAGCTATCTCCACCCCGAACAGAGTTAACGCTTCGGTGTGTAAGGGCTGAGAATAGCTGGGAGCCGTTCCACAGCTAATCTCACTCGTGGCTACTACTGATACTCGAGACGTAAACAAACGGACGCCATTGCTCTAATGACGTCACGAGCGTCTTTATCCTTTGTTTAGTAGCTGCCCTACTGAGACGGATTTTCCCTTGTGTGAACTTTATCGTTTTGCATCTTCGCTATGTCGTTACCTTCAGCCTCGCCTTCTTCTGGAAAGTTGAGTACAAGGTTCCAGTATTGTTTAATTAAGCTCTGGCCGTAAAGTAAATATTATTTTGCGAAATAATTGATGTTTTGTGGCAGAGCTGTGCCTCTACCGGACCCGCCATTTTATGGCGTCGTTGTTGTTTTGCATGTCTTATTTAGTTAGCCACAACAACGCTTCCGGCTTTATATACTAATCGAATACATTAGTTTATTTAGTCTTCATAGCTAGGAACTTTTATTTCGTGTTTAGACGCTTTTTATCGGTCATCGATTGACCTCATACCAGTCGGCTACTATAGCCCCCAGGCCAGGAGCCTATATACAAGTGTTCATGCATGATTTATCAGTGATCCTAGACTAAGTTATGAAGATAGTGGCATTATTATTTTACAATACTTTTGACTAGTGATGCAAATGTTTTCGCCTTCAGGGACCATATAGGGGATAGGCTAGTCAGTGATTCTTACTAGCCTAACCTAACCTTAGGACCCCTATATGCTTCCTTCATCCCCTGCCTTGGCATTCCCTCTAATTAGCCTTGATCCCTTTTCTGAGTAAAGGGATTCATTGTCTAATAGAGTATTATATCGCCTCTCAGTCCTCCCTAAAGGAATGAACCCCCTTTAGGATTGCGTCTGAGAGTGAGGTTAGGCTAGCCTACCTCTATGGCTAGGATAGTCTGCGACTTTCCTGCGATAGCGATACGTCTTCTTCCTTGCCTAGTTCAGGACTTTTAGCCCTGATCTAGGTCGGGTTAGGAAGGTTTCTCTGTTCCATGCTGAAACTGTACTCTTGCACCGTTTTAGCCGATCAGCCTAATCTTAGGTTAGGGAGTGTCCTCCCTTCCCTTTGTGGCCGCTCTGGTACAGAAACCCTTCCTGGGAAGACCCCTCTCTTCTCCCTCCCCACCTATCTCTTGTATAGCCTAGCCTATGCTTAGGTTAGTTTATACTCATCTGTCCCCTGTCCTACAACTCCTCCTTAGGGTGGATGAGTAGGGCTACCCGAGCTTCCTTGTGCAGTCCGCTCTGGTACATATACCTTCATAGTGTCCTATAAGGTTAGTTCCTAGTGTAGCTCTGCATAAGGGAGTCTCCCCCCCCCCCATCTTGGGTGTTCCCTAGTCCTCCCTTGGGCTACCTGCTCCCGGTCCCTAGTGACCCCTGCATATGGATGATAGAGCCTGTCTCTATCATGGGTACACCCCCTCAGGGAGGGGGAGGAATGTCTGGAACCCTGAAGGTACTTCCTGCATCCTTCCCCCCCTCCCCCTGTCTCTCTATCTATCTGGGTGCCGGTCTCTTGCCGCCTCTTATGCCGGCAATACCTGCCTCTTGGTGACTTCCCTACCCTTGCCGCCAGCCCCCCGTGTTCCGAGGGACTGCCGGCTGCCGCCGGCTACTACCGGCGGCTCTCCTACTCCTATCTAATCGTCCGCTTGCCGGTCGATCTCCGGAGTGCCGGCATATACTGCCGGCAACCCGATACTACCTGTACCATCCTTACCCCAGTCACCAATCCGGCATCCTCCGGCTGCCGGAGCCGCCGCTCCCTGCCGGCGTGCCGCCGTTGTGCCGGCGGCCGCCATCCTGGTATCTAACTGACTTTTGAAAATTGTCTGTTCTAATGCCAGAATCTATGCTGGAGCGAGCTCCGGCGTGCCGGCGGCTTGCCGGATACCCCGGAGGCGTCAAGAATACTTGCACCCCCTCTCTGTAGCTATCATAAGACTAAGATAGCCCTACCTGGCAAATAGATAAGCTGCTTTGCTTCTAAGATCAGTACCTAGTACTGCTCTATTAGTGATCATGCTGTCTCTTTGCATTCTTCTATTTCCAGCATGCTATGTGCATCTTAGCACGGCTGGTTGCCAGAAGCAGTTACCCTTAATGAGACCTTCTGGCTCTTATCTGGGAACCGAATGAATTCGATCCCAACCTTGTCCTTGGCTTTCCATGGAGTTCCAATATAATGGGAATCCTAGGAAACTATATCCAATGATCTCGGTCATTTGGATTATCCCAGGACCAAGCCTATGGTAACCAGCCGGGCGAGATGCATGGAGCGTGTTCTCCTTTACTGTTTCACTCTCTATGCATCACACCTTATATAAGTTAAAATTAATGATTAATATTAACTTATTTTAAGAGCCATTCCTATGACTCCCCCATACTCATTTTCTCTTTCTTCCACAGGAGGAGCAGATGAAGTGCGATTTCGCATACTGTGCCGTGAAACGCTCCCAGTTTTACGGACATACGGCGTGCAGGACTCACGCCCCTTGCTCAGACAAGAGAGGGGATTGGAAGTTCTGGAATCCACTGGATTGTACGGTCTGCCAGGCCTACCTAGTTGAGGCCTTCCATAACCCTCCCTCAGCGGAGGTTAGAGACATTGCTCGTGAGAAACTGCGCAAGTGGGTGCGTGGTTTTCAGAGGAATGCCACTGGACCGTACCTGGCCACCGAAGAACTGAGGTCCCTGCTGTTCCCTAAGGCCTCCCCTGATTCAGTGGTTCCAAAGGAAGCAATCCCCACTGTCCAAATTACGGTGGAACCTGATGTGGTCATGGCTCAGTCCATGCACGAGTGTCGCCTAGATTCCGAAGAGGATGAACAGATCTCTGACGTCTCGGAAGACACGGAGAAGACGCTTATGGCTCAAGGAGCCGAAGAGGACGAAGACAAGGTGGAATACACCGAGTCGGAGATTGGAGCTACTCCCTCGTCCATTCCTCCGCCTACTCCTACACCGACGGATGTGTCCATTCCGTCTACCTCCTCGACCCCGGATCCTTCTTCCTCTACACAAGAACTGATCCGACTGATTAGAGCTGTCATGGACGACAGACTGAAGGAGAACCAGGAGTCCATCAGGTCTATGATTGGATCCAGAGAACCGAAGAAGATCTCGGTTAAGGATCTCCCAGCTTGCTCTCATGCCAACCCGTGGAGGTATGCAGAGCATATGGTTATTGCGACCGGCAGGATCTTTGTTAGTGACAAAATCGGCACGGTCCCGTTGGAAGATGTGGAATTCTTCCCAAGCTTCGAGGCCTACCCGGACTGTTACGTCCGGCTTCGTTCTGAACCTGCCTCGAAGGAGGAGACCGAACCTAAGGAAGAGATAGTGTTCGATCTCGCAAAGGCCCAGGCTATGCTAGCCTCCGCATTTAAGAGCAGGGGCTTTACCTGCTCTAAGCTTCCTGCCTTGAGCAAGAAGCATCCTACTTATGTCGCTCCCGACACTGCGATTCTTCCATTTTTGGAAAAGGCCTTGGCTGCATGCCTTAAGGCGGCGGAAGAAGGGAAACCCTGCCCTGCACTGGAGGAGTGCAGACCCTTCTCCATCGTAACGCCCCCTGACACTAGACAATGGAAAGATGTCCAACATACTTTCGTTGTGGGTAGGCTCGATCCTGACGTTGCCGGACGTCAGTTTAATGAAGACCTCCCTAAGCTCAATGATCACCTCCTTCGCCGGGAACAAGACACGAAGGAGAGGCTTGCAGCGTCTCTTTCTCATCAAGTCCAACTTGAAGTTATGGCCTGTGACACAGCAGTACCCGATCACTACATGGTACTGGCCAAATCCCACTTACTGACGGTAATGAAGGACTTGTACCACTTCATAAAGGCTCGTAGAGCCTGTCGTGAATTCGTGTTTGTCGGTGCCACCGTGAAACACGAACCCCGGAGGCTGATTTCCTCCAACATCTGGGGAAAGCACCTGTTTCCTTCGGACCTTGTCAAGGAAATAACGGACAGAGCCGCCACGGAGAATAGGAACCTTCTCCACAAGTGGGGCATGTCCAGGAAAAGGAAAACCTCTCAGGACGATGGACCTCAGCCTAAGAGGAAACCTCAGAAACCGAAACCCCAGCAACGTCAACAAAGACGTCAGTTTCCGGGACCCGCTACCTCCCAAGTGGTTGCCCAACCACAACAGACCTTTCAATTGGTCCCCCAACCGGTGTTGTCACAGTCACCGGTCTTCACCCCTGCCTTTGAACAGCCATCCACTACCTTTCATGCCAGAGGTAGAGGCTCGTCCAGGGGTGCAAGCAGAGACGCTTCTCGTCGTCCCTCCAGAGGTAGAGGAGGAAAGGGAGCTAGCGGCCGAGGCAACAAGTCCTCGGGACACCAGAAGCAATGAAGTGCTTCCGGTGGGAGGAAGACTCCGCCAATTCCAGGATCGTTGGACCTTCGATCCTTGGGCACACAGCATCATCAAGAACGGTCTAGGCTGGAGTTGGGTGCAACCACCCCCAATCTTCCAGCGGTTCTTCCAACAATCGACCCCCATTCTGGAAGAATATGTTCTAGACCTCTTGAACAAGAAGGTGATAAGGAAGGTAAAGTCCACCAGGTTCCAAGGGAGACTGTTTTGCGTTCCCAAGAAGGACTCAGACAAGCTCAGAGTCATTCTGGACTTATCCCCCCTCAACAAGTTCATAGAGAACAACAAATTCAAGATGCTGACGCTTCAACAAATAAGGACCCTTCTGCCTCAAGGTTCCTACACGGTCTCTATAGACCTGGCGGATGCCTATTGGCACATTCCAATGAACCATCACGCTTCCTCCTACCTAGGATTTCGACTCCAAAGGAAAAGCTACGCCTTCCGGGCCATGCCATTCGGCCTCAATGTGGCCCCTCGGATCTTCACAAAGCTGGCGGATGCCATAGTACAACAGCTCCGCCTAAGAAACGTCCAGGTGATGGCCTACCTCGACGACTGGCTAGTCTGGGCTCCATCGCCCGAAGAGTGTACAAAGTCTTGCGACGAAGTTACCCAGTACCTAGAACACCTGGGATTCAAGATCAACGAGAAGAAATCTCGCCTCTCTCCAGCTCAGAAGTTTCAGTGGCTGGGAATCCACTGGAATCTTCAGTCACACCGCCTTTCCATCCCCCAGAAGAAAAGGAAGGAAATAGCAGGGTCTGTCAAGCGACTACTGAAATCCAAACGCATTTCAAGACGACAGCAGGAACGAGTTCTAGGCTCTCTACAATTCGCCTCAGTGACAAACCCAGTGCTTCGTGCACAGCTAAAGGATGCCGCGGGAGTCTGGAGACGATCGGCATCCATCGCTCGAAGAGACCTCAAGAGACGGCTTCCAAACAGACTTCGACGCCTCCTAAAGCCGTGGTCGGAAGCAATGGCCCTGAAAAGGTCCATTCCTCTCCAACACCCTCCTCCATCACTCAACATCCACACGGATGCCTCACTGGAGGGCTGGGGAGGTCACTCCCACCTGAAACAAGCTCAAGGGACCTGGTCTCCACTATTCAAGACGTTCCACATAAACATCTTGGAGGCCATGGCGGTCCTTCTTACTCTGAAGAAGCTATCCCCGCCGCCCTCGATCCACATCCGTCTAACCCTAGACAACTCGGTGGTAGTTCGTTGTCTCAATCGCCAGGGCTCAAGATCGCCCCAGATAAATCAGGTGCTTCTCCCAATCTTCCGTCTGGCGGAGAAGAAGAAGTGGCACCTGTCTGCAGTTCACCTACAAGGATTCCGCAACGTGACAGCGGATGCTCTATCTCGGACAAACCCGATAGAGTCGGAATGGTCTCTAGACGCAAGATCATTCTCCTTCATCTCTCATCAAGTCCCAGAACTTCAGATAGATCTCTTTGCAACGAGCGACAACAATCAACTTCCTCTGTACGTAGCCCCGTACGAGGACCCCAAAGCAGAAGCGGTGGACGCCATGTCACTGGACTGGAACAGATGGTCGAAGATATACCTGTTCCCTCCCACCAACCTTCTGTTGAAAGTCCTCTCCAAACTGAGAACCTTCAAAGGGACAGCGGCCCTAGTGGCTCCCAAGTGGCCCCGGAGCAACTGGTACCCCCTGGTCCTGGAGCTGCAGCCCAAGCTGATCCCTCTCCCGGGCCCAGTTCTCTCTCAACAAGTACAGAAGTCGACTGTCTTCGCTTCATCATCGAAAATCAAGGACCTTCATCTCATGATTTTCTCTCCCTTGCCGCAAAGAAGAGGTTTGGGATCTCGAAGAAAAGTCTAGACTTCCTAGAGGAATACAAGACCGAATCCACGAGACGGCAATATGAATCATCCTGGAGGAAATGGGTCTCCTTTGTTAAAGCAAAAAATCCTAAAGAAATCACCATTGATTTCTGTATGTCCTTCTTCATTCACCTTCATGGACAAGGATTAGCAGCCAATACGATTTCAACCTGCAAATCGGCTTTGACTAGACCAATTCTATATGCTTTCCAAATTGATCTGTCCAACGACATCTTTAACAAACTGCCGAAAGCATGTGCTCGCCTACGCCCAGCACCCCCTCCGAAACCGATCTCCTGGTCTCTAGACAAGGTGCTCCATTTCGCCTCCAACTTGGACAACGATTCATGCCCCCTCAAGGATCTGACTCAGAAAGTTATATTTTTTATTTGCTCTCGCCTCGGGAGCTCGAGTCAGCGAAATAGTGGCATTATCAAGAGAAGAGGGACACATCCTGTTTGCTGATTCAGGAGAAGTGACCCTCTCCCCTGATCCGACGTTTCTCGCCAAAAATGAATTACCCACCAAAAGATGGGGCCCTTGGAGAATATGCCCCCTGAAGGAGGATGTCTCTCTATGTCCAGTAGAGAGCCTCAAGGTCTATCTTCGCAGAACTTCAAACTTTGGTGGAGGCCAACTCTTCAAAGGAGAAACATCGGGCAGCGACCTGTCACTGAAACAATTAAGAGCGAAAATCACCTACTTCATTCGCAGAGCGGATCCGAACAGTACACCCGCTGGTCATGATCCTAGAAAAGTGGCATCTTCTCTGAACTTCTTTCAGAGCATGGACTTTGAGAGCCTTAAAAACTTTACGGGCTGGAAGTCTTCGCGAGTTTTCTTTAAACATTATGCGAAACAAGTGCACGAAATCAAACATTTTGTGGTAGCCGCAGGTAGTGTTATGAAACCTGCACCTAACTCTGCGTAGAACAGTGAGTTATTTGGGACTCTAACTCTTCGGGTGCCTATGTTGACCCTCGAGTGATTCATAGTGATGTCTAAAAACACTTAGTGCTTTTATAACTGTTCTTATCCCAGGTGAAATGTCATAGTGTTACACAAGTGCCGCATGCCTTGAGCATGATGTGTTATTTAAAGACTTGCGTTCCTCGAGAACGAGTACCTACTAATCCTGAAATTCCCTTTCAGATTCAAGAGCAAGCCTTTATTTCTATGTACATTATTATTACTGTAAATGAACTTTACTTTTGCTGTAAATTATTTAATTTCTGCATTGTGAAATAAAATTTCTATTTTATTACTTATGCGTCTCTTTCAGCTCCTACTTACTATGAAATACATACTGTCATAGTTTTATTTATTCCTCCTTTCTTATGGTCATGAAGAATTTAAGATGTCTATCCTTAAATTATATTCACCTTGTCTCAGTAAGGTTCCTACTCGAATACTTACTTCTGATAATCAGGAGATGAATCCTACACACAGTGCCCAACCACCACTGACCTACTCAGAATGTTCCTATACAAATATCAAACATTCTGCTTCATCTCTAAGCTCTTAAAAAGCTCTTCTGTCAAGATGAATAGTCCTTCAATACCACTTTGACGTCGGCATAGCCCATGGGAACTTCCTACCAATGGGGGGCAGGATACTTCGTTCCTATGGTTCTTATCTAAGATTGCTTTGCTATTTTGTCAATGCCTAGGCACTTAACTCTGGGGGAAAATCTACCACGATACATTGATTCTCTGGTACTCTTCCATCAGGACGCCATGGCTTGAGCCCAAAAAACGGATTTTGAGCGAAGCGAAAAATCTATTTTTGGGTGAGATAGCCATGGCGTCCTGATGGACCCTCCCTACTACTTCGTCAGTTTGTTCCCACCCTACACAATTGTATCATGGTGATGGGCAGCAACTGGCGCCAGGATAAAGACGCTCGTGACGTCATTAGAGCAATGGCGTCCGTTTGTTTACGTCTCGAGTATCAGTAGTAGCCACGAGTGAGATTAGCTGTGGAACGGCTCCCAGCTATTCTCAGCCCTTACACACCGAAGCGTTAACTCTGTTCGGGGTGGAGATAGCTATGTGGCACGACCAGACATGCGTGTCCCCTGTTGTATTACGATGTCTTAAAGGGAAACCTTTGAGATACTCGCTCCAGAAGTTAGAATTCTGTGATAACCTGTGGTTAAATTCTCTGGGAATATCTTAGTAGTTTTATACCCAAGGAAGCTACCAAACAGGAACCTTCCATCAGGACGCCATGGCTATCTCACCCAAAAATAGATTTTTCGCTTCGCTCAAAATCCGTTTAAAGGACAGTACAGTTCCCTTAGGGTGCTCGTGAGAGGGTAGTAACCTCTGCATTCCATGCTTTAACTTTCTCTGGTATATTTGGAAGTATTTATATCAGAAAAGAGATAAGAAGGACCCTTTTCACCGAGCGTCACAGGTCGACCCAGAAATACCTATAGTGCAAAGCGCATGGTGCATGACAGCACTAACCCAGGTGGGGGGGAGAGGAGGCAATGGGTTATTGTTTCTCCTGAATGCCAGGCTATAACAAACAAGGGTCAGTTTTCGATGTATTTGAACTTTCATACATTCAAATATAAATGTTGGGTTCCTTAAGCCCCTTCCTCACAAGGGGAAAATGCAGAACGGGCACTCTATTTTGCCCGTAATTCTCTCGTTTTGAAACTGTTACCAGATCAAACGGTCCAAGATGGGCAGGAGAACGTGCGACTTGGGCTAGACATTAGGGCAGTCAGAGTTGTGTCAAACAATAGTCAGCAGTCCATCAAGTGCCTTAACAATGGGCACGGGCACTTGGATGGTTTGCCCGCGGTTTCCTCGTCTGTGATGCTATCTATATTCGTGATCACAACCCATGCCACAAAATTGGTAAGTGTCTGCCACCTTGCATCTGCCCCTCATGTGGAAGTGGCTTTAGGGTATGTCCACACAACCAGGCAGTACCTGCTGGGCATACATAGGTACTAGAACACACTGAGGAGCAGCAGTGAGAATTAATCACATCAGAATCGAGAACTCGACAGGCAAGAACGTCAGTGCCGTATTAGTGTCTTCATAGTATGGCCAAGGAATGATGACACTAGGTATCAAACAATTTCAAAGCAAGATGTTTACTGAATATCAGGTTGTTATAAAATCTATTAAACAGATTGGAAAAAAAAAAATTCCATTCTCATGAACTCTTTTACTTCTGAACTCCGATACCTAGCCATCTTGCAATTCTTGTCAAATTGTTACATGGATTTCCCTTGCAGTTATTTTAAAGGGTAGCTATTACATTAATACCTCGTGCTACCTCATTACCTGAAGTTGGTTTCAGATGAGACGCAAGTCGATTTTCGTTGTAGGTCAGAAATCTCCCACATATAAAGTGACTTACACCTTTATATTCCCTATACTGTACTGGTTGCAGACACAGAAGAGAAGCTTGGCCGATTAGTGACAGAATTTGGAAGTGTGTGTGAGAGAAGGAAGTTGAGAGTTAATGTGGGTAAGAATAAGGTTATGAGATGTACAAGAAGGGAAGGTGGTGCAAGGTTGAATGTCATGTTGAATGGAGAGTTACTTGAGGAGGTGGATCAGTTTAAGTACTTGGGGTTTGTTGTTGCAGCAAATGGTGGAGTGGAAGCAGATGAACGTCAGAGAGTGAATGAAGGATGCAAAGTGTTGGGGGCAGTTAAGGGAGTAGTAAAAAATAGAGGGTTGGGCATGAATGTAAAGAATGTTCTTTATGAGAACGTGATTGTACCAACTGTGATGTCTGGGTCAGAGTTTTGGGTAATGAAAGTGACGGAGAGACAGAAATTGAATGTGTTGTAGATGAAGTATCTAAGGAGTATGGCTGGTGTATCTCGAGTAGATAGAGTTAGGAACGAAGTGGTGAGAGTGAGAACGGGTGTAAGAAATGAGTTAGCAGCTAGAGTGGATATGAATGTGTTGAGGTGGTTTGGCCATGTTGAGAGAATGGAAAATGGCTGTCTGCTAAAGGTGGTGATGAATGCAAGAGTTGATGGGAGAAGTACAAGAGGAAGGCCAAGGTTTGGGTGGATGGATGGAGTGAAGAAAGCTCTGGGTGATAGGAGGATAGATGTGAGAGAGGCAAGAGAGCGTGCTAGAAATAGGAATGAATGGCGAGCGATTGTGACGCAGTTCCGGTAGGCCTTGCTGCTTCCTCCGATGACCGCGGAGGTAGCAGCAGTAGGGGATTCAGCATTATGAAGCTTCATCTGTGGTGGATAATGTGGGAGGGTGGGCTGTGGCACCCTAGCAGTACCAGCTGAACTCGGTTGAGTCCCTTGTTAGGCTGGGAGGAACGTAGAGAGTAGAGGTCCCCTTTTTTGTTTTGTTTCATTTGTTGATGTCGGCTACCCCCAAAAATTGGGGGAAGTGCCTTGGTATATGTATGTATGTATGTATGTATGTATGTATAATGACAGACTAAAATGTACTTCCAACTTACCATAACTTTTACAAAACCAGGTACATGCCAAAATAGCTACATATATTAATACAGTATTAACACAATATTGGTCACTTTAACTGAAACTTGTCATCTCTTCTGCTTAATAGACAAGAAAGACAGAGGAATTGGAATAAACAATAAGATGTTGGAGGAGAATTTCAACACTGGTTATTGATGATGATGTAAGTTCTATAATACTGTAGTTTCTTTGCAGTAAAACCCGACGTAGTTGGGAGCTGTTCTTTGGCGTCGGAACCAAATGACTCTGTAGCCTTCGGTCTTTTGACTCTTTACATGGAAATTGATCTAAACTTTGTTGTAGTGTTCCTTCTCTTGCAGTTAAAAATTTTTCCTGTATGGAAGGAATGCATCTTGAATAGTATTAAATAATTTTGCAAAATGATTGGCTTTGGGATTCTAGTACTCAATGATTGATAAAAACATTCAAAATTAATAAAAGCAAAGCTGTATTTCTTTAAGAATTTAGTTCTTTGGTTCCACATCGGGGTAACTTTCTTAAATTTTCGGTTCTTCTTGACTCCATAAAACTTATCGATAGTCAGTGGTTGCCTGTGGGCCTCAGTCAAGGATTCACAATCTTCACCTCCACTCCAAGTTCCTTACTATGGGATGGAATACTTAATTCTTTGAAACAATCTTTGCCAGCTCATCGAAACCTTTAAAATCAGGAAAGAGTTGAGGGCAGAGTTTCTTCTACGCACCCTTTATTGTTGTTCAAGTCACTTCGATTCAAGAAGCACCAATGTTCGACGTTTTCTGGTAATTTTTGTACTTCAGGCCTTCCAACTCTCGTATGTTAATGCAGTAGTTTGCCTTAGTAACATTAACTGTCTCATGTAAGGTACGATGTAAATAGTACCGCTTGAAGAAAACTATGACGTTTTGGTCCATGGGGTGTGTGTGGAAGTATTCCATGGCAAGAAAATTGACGAGTCTCATTTGGGTCCACGTCTACAAAATTAGTGGGTGTCCAGGTGCACATCGAGGATCAACCTAATGTAACCTCAAAAGGTTCCTTTTTTATGTATAAAATGGCCAATGAACCCTTTTTATAAAAGGAACAGGGTGACCTATGCCTTTGGTTAGATATAGAAATGACAGGAAATATTGACCTGGGGTTTAGGGCATGGTATACTAACAGTGTCTTCAGTTTCAAATTGCCATTTATGTTGGCTCCTAACATTAACGTTAACCTATCCTTGGCTTTGTATTTTCTTCCTTTGAAATATATGTGCAATGAATCATTAGTTTCCAGAATAAGCCAGTTTCGCAGACAATGTTAATGTGCTACGGAAGAATTCGTGCTTTGTAGATATTTTTGTCGTGGGAATTTCTTCCGCAGCAAGAGCTTCTCCCAGAATTTCAATGTCGTATACAAGCTAAAAGACATCGTGGACACTTGCCTGAGCCTGGCGTAACGTGTGTTAAGCCCTGTCCACATGATCGAGCATGCCCGACGGACATACAGTGATACCAGACCCCAATAGTTAGTAAGAATGAGGGTTAATGATGTCAGAAGCGGGAAAACCACAGACAGATCTGGCATCATACAGTGTTGCCAGATCCCTGCCTTTAGTTTTCCCGCTTCTGACGTCATCAACCCTCATTTTCACCAACTATTGTGGCCTGGTATCACTGTTTGCTTGTCGGGCATGCTCGATCGTGTGGACAGGGCTTAAAACGTTTATCACTTGTCCCCCTTTTTCATATCTCTTGGATCACATTCTATTCATCTTGAATTGTTCTAACGTGATGCATGGATTCACTGGCGCTACTTTTTAGGGGGCCATTGCTAAAATCAAGAGGATTATCAAGATTAAAAAAGATAATTTTAAAGAATAAGTACAATAGAGCGTCTCTAAACAACTTATTACAAACATAGGCACTTAGCCTTCTAATTAACAAGCAGGAAGCTGTTTAAGAGGCTGTAAATTTTTTATATTGTAATTGTGGGTTAGAGGTAATACTACAGTGACGTATTCGTCGTCTTTTTCATTTCATCTTTTAGTCACATTTTTAATATAAACTACTCAACTGTTAACAATCATTCACAAATGAATTGGTCAACTTAAAAAGATGACGGAAAGTCAGGACAGACATAATTCACACAGACGTATAGGTGTTATTAAGGTTTCAGTGTTTTATTTTAATCTCAATATCTCTACTCCCCAATGAAATGTTATTGGATTGTACTGACTAGAACAACCTTTCTTCCGAGCCGAAAATTAAACAGTTTGACTACCTGAGTAGACAGATTTTCCACTTGCCCGGTGAATGGGTAGAGACCATGAGGCTAGGCAAGCTCTAGTAACATTATTCTTGCCACATCCAGGTCTGAACTTCAAATGCTTCCCTGCTCATTCCTGGTAAGGATACTTTCCTGCAGGCAGTGATAGGGTCAACTGTTCTCTACCTTTTAAGAATAGTTTAGATATTAGAAATGGAGCAAAAGCAAGTATATAATTTCTTGTCTGTAGGTCTTATGCAGTAAGTCTATGTAACTTCAGTCCTAAAATTGAACAATGGAACTGCATCATCGATTGTTAAGGAAAAGTGATATAAGGTGGTAACATGGGACCTATGATAGTACAGGCTGCAATGTTATAGATTTAAGACAAACTGTGTTTTCTCAGAACTACAAGTACCCACGACTACATTATATGTATAATGTACTACTTAGTTTATACATATATGAGAACAAGCACAAAGTTACAATGGTTAGCTTTGGGTATTTAAGAAATTAAACTGCTTTTGGGGATAAGTCAATTAAGATTTTTCCTCAGAGGCACAAGATGTTGGTATTTAGTTAAGTATTATGAAAAAGACCTTCGTCTGAAGGCCTTAGAAGTTTTGACATAGTATATTAGAAAAATTTCCTCATACTTTACATCAAATTCAGTTGAAAGAATTTTAGACTTTTCTTCATCCATTACATTTACCCAAGTCAACACTTCTTCCGTCTACCTAACTATGACACACTGATATTCAAGTGACCTTGTATCAATTGATTCGAGACTTATCACAACCATCTAAGCAATGTTAAAAGGCACTTCACGCACATCACCTCCAAGGTTTTAAGTTATAATCTCAGTGAGCACACTTTGTCAGACATCAAAGGCTTTTACCAATGTTAAAATATCTGAATATTTAATTTATTCTCGTTACTCTATTTTCAACGATGATAGTATTATAAAAACTTCTCAATCAAGTTTACTGCTCTTCAAATTTGTATCTCAATGTTGCAAAGATGACCCAATGTTCAACTTTAGAAGATTTTGCCCATATAGAATAAACTCTGAATGCATCTAGTTACTTTTCTTTTCTCCTGTGTGCTTAACACTAAAAGCAGCACCCATGTGATACACGGGGGCATCTTGGTTTCAAGGAAATTCTTACCTAGAAACTAGATTTATTAAATCAGTGATTTACCATTACATAATTGCCAGTTTTAATATAACTGGACCATACACTATTCTAAAAGGTTAAAAGTTAAATTTCGGAATTGGTTAAGCTTCAAATTACCTTTATCATCTTACGTGTAACTTGGGTTTTTACACCAGCCAATTGTAAAATGTTAAGACATTTTTCGGGGGGCTTTGCATTTAGGATCTAATCAAAAGGTGGCGATGAAAATGTTTGCACAACTGCCACCAGGGGGACATTTCCCATTCCAGTATTTCGTTTCACTTTACAATACAGGACTTGTCAGCTTGACAACCCGACACACACACACACACGTTGCAATATTTTACAATACTACTGAGCTTAACCTCGTCAGACAAATGAAAATTTTAGTTGTATAAATAACAGAGGGGCTACCTACATTCAAATGCTATACAAAATGCTTAAAGAGCAGATCAATCTTTAGAAATCATTGAACAGAAAACCAAAGTTATATAATCAAAAGTTAAAATGACAATACCAGATACCAGAAATCTAACAAGTAAAAGAATTAACATCTGGAGGCTTGATAAATTAATAAAAAGTGAAGGTTGGCATGTTTGAATAGCAAGCATCCCCTTACTGCGGGAGTCCTTTCTGTCGCCCTCCTCCGATATAACCTGCCCTGTCTGCTCGAGAGTTTACTGGTTAAGTAGGTATAAAAGCAGACAATGAAATTCACCTCTCAATCCTGTTTTATTATAATACTGCAAAGTATGTAGCAAACTTCAATATTACTTGGTGTAGAGGGACTGGAAAAAAAAGAAAAAGAAAAGTGTTCTGTACACCTTTATTGACAAAATTGTATTGAAAACTTTTTTGAATACTGTATTAAATGAACCAAACAGCCTTGTATTGAAGATACCTGCCTCCCATGTTTTCTGCCAGAGAAATTATATATAATAATAATAAAAATCATATTCCTGTTGCACACGAGAGGCAGGCAAAGCTGATGTAACTGTACCACCAGGCTCTTCCATGAGGATGACGCAGACCGAGCTCCAAGAGCGCAGTCCTCAAATGATACAGCAAGAAGCCAATAATAAGGAGTGTTGGTGGCAGCAAAGGACGACTAGTGAGGTCACGGAAGAGCCTGATAGTAAGAAAGGAGTGAAGTCTTGGACCTAAGTAGCTTAAAAATTAAGAAACTTTTTTTTTTATATATTTCCGTTTCTAATAACGCATGAGGCAGAATAATTATCATGTCACACTTCTAATAATGCACCTGGCCAAATGAATTAATGTTCTTATACCAATTTCAAATGAACCATAAGTTAATAAAAAGGCTAGGGACAGACATGATAGTTAAAATATTAAACAACAGCTTAGCAATGATATCTGAGGTGATGTGTTATGGATTGCCGACTACCCTCCCTCCCCCTCCCCCTCATCGTAAATGTTAAGAGAATCACACACTGGAACTTAAAGAAAGAGTTACACGAGATGATACAAGGTTATATAGTGGATTGGGTGACACTTAACTGAACAAGGGCAAGTTTACACATTTGCCAAAACACACAACTCCTGGTCATCTGGGTAAAAAAAAAAAAAAAAAATAAAATAAAAAAAAAATCACAAGACCTAAATAATAAAAAACAATCACAATTTCTTTGTCACTGGAGAACAAAGAAGGCTGGCTCGGGACACGCAGACAAGGAGTAATTAAAAGATGCGTTACAGTGGGTGAATTAAGACTAATCAAGTTGCACTGGTAGTAGTTGCTGGCTAAGAGGGCTCCAGTCCCCTTGTAAGTCTCGACTCATCTTCCCCAACCATAAAAATGTCAACTGGCCACACACTACCGAAATGACCCAAGTAATACCCAAAAACTAACACAAGCATGATATTTTGCAATGGTGGAGGAGGTGGCACGTCCTTGTTTACATTTTTACACAATAGATCCTAGGTACAAAGAGGAGCCGCTGGTAGCAGTGGCACTTTATTTGGGGAAAATTGCGGATGAATGATTAAGGCCCTGACTGAGTCCACAATGTATTTACTCTGGTGCCAAATGAAAGGCTGCTGGCCAAATGTGATAGTGTAGTGATGGACCATCGAGGTGACGGTGTAACTATTCACCAGACAGTAGAGTAATTAGTGAAGGGTGAGAGTAGTAGTAGTAATAAAGTTTTGTTTGGTTTTTTTTTTTTCAACATAATCAGGATGAAGAGAGAAGGATCAGCAGCAAACAACAGCAGCAGCAGCAGCAGTCAGACTGATGGCAACGGCGATGGCGGTCAGGGTGGTAGTGGTGGTGGTTCTATGGCAGAGGCGGGGGTCTGGGCTTGGCCGCACTCCACCACTCTGCCACTAGGGGATCACATAGCATATTTCCTGGTCCATTCTCTGGCCAATTCTTCATACTTGACCTTATCTGTCTTGTACATTCGCGCAATCTCTGGCACCAAAGGATCGTCGGGATTTGGATCACACAGTAGTGAACAAATTGAGAGGAGCACTGTGAAAAATAGGAAAACATTTTAGCTCCAATCCAAATAGTTGCTTCATAAACGGCTTTTTGAAACCTGACCTGAAATGAGCTCCGTTCAATCCCTGACTGTTGGGTCTAAATAATTCTATAATTACAATTTTTTTTTTAATAACTCGCCCTCTTATATTAAATTAATATTTTCATGAAGACAACATAATTTACACCTGACATTTTTTATAACCACCTACAATACAAACTATTTAACACCTTGTGTTATTAAGCCCTAATCATTCAAATCATCTTAAATTGCAATAGGTTAATTTTTTTTTTTTTTTGAAGATTCAATGAGGATTCAATCTTGATTAAGAGAAAATTGAAAGAATATTGGAGAACCTGGAAGGAAAAAAAATTAGAGAGATTCAAAGTATAAGGCATTAAGAATCCTTAGTAAATCTAGTGCGTGTGCAAGACACTACAAAGACCAAACCTTGATCATCTGCATTCTACAAACAACAGAAGACATGGTAAAAGAGCTGGCTATTATTTACAAGAATCCTCCTGTTTTCTTCAATAAATACGGATACAATTAGTGATAGTATTTATAATTTACAAAGGTACAAAAGCCACAAACCAAATTACATCACAGAGAATGACCTAGGTAGGGAAAAAACGAGAGAGGAATATTAAGTTCAAATGGAATTGCAAATCAATTATGGGTAAAAAGGAAATATGTGCCTCGAGCATACTAAACTCACAACGTAAAAAAAAGAGATGCATCGAACGATTGGAGGGAACAGTTTTGAGGGTACTACACTAAGTTGAACCAGCTGCCAGTTGGTACGAATATCCCCTAATCCAGTGAAAGCTTGTAATAAGTATGGGATGGCCGCTGTCACCAGGAAGTATAAAATCATGAGTTGCATGCATTTCCCTCTCTAAAACTATACATAAACAGAACTTAAAGACCAGGTAGTCTCTCATATACTTGATATAATAGCATTGTTGACATGCAGCAATTTTCCTCTGGCAGTTTATCACCATTTAACATTCCAAAATTTTTTTTTGGAACTTCACTCGTTTGAAAAAAAAAAAATCTACAAGACTGTTTCCCTTGTTTGAAACTAAAATTTCTCACTAAATAACATGGGGTAAATATGGTTTAGAACATTTTCAATAGAGATTGGAGGGAATAGAATAAGAACAAAAGAAGCCGATGTTGGGTTGAAAAATTTTGTTGGAAAACAGACGAGATGAGATTTAGAAAAAGGATGTTGACAAATCTTATATTTGAAGCTTTCCCTTAAAGAAAATCTAATGGCAAATTCACTTCAGTAAACAAAAAGGCAACTTTTAAAAGAAAGGACATAAAAATCAATAAAAACTAAAAATAAATTTTTACCTTTGGAAATAGTTAAGGCTGGACTCCATTGGCTCCTGAGAATGTCCAAACATATTGAACCATTGCTGTTAATATTTGGGTGGTAGATGCGGGTTGTGAAAGCGACCTGAGGAAGAAATAAAAATTAAATTCTACTTGTACACTAATAAATCTTTTCGATTTGTTGAATAACATTAAAATCAAACTTGAAACTAGTGAAACTAGAGGGGCACTCAGTAAAGGGCAGATGTCCCCTGGAACAGCTTATTTCTCAACCTTGCCTTTATTATTTGGCACAGATTATCATACACTCAAAAATGAACTAAGTTTTGTAACAACGAAGTCCAAACTTATGGCTGATTACGTAAATTGGACATTTTGGTTGACCATAACCTTGACCTTCCAAAATTTAATAATTTCCAGCTTTTTATGTGTTAATACTTGTAAGTTTCATTACTCAACAATTAAAATTGTGGCCAGGAAGCTGTTCACAAACACAAAAATGGTCTAAAACATAACCTCCTTCCAACTTTGTTGGCAGAGGTAATAAAAGTCTCAGTCAACAGCATATGCCAATGAACAATTACAGCGATAGGGTACAGATTTGTATGACCAAGATACTAAGAAACAACCTAACTTTGGATAGGATGGGACAGACAAGCATTGATGCTGGACATTACAGTAAAAGATTCCTTCAATGCCATCTCTCTAGTCACTACCAGGAACTGGTATAAAGTATGCAGTCATTATGCAAAATGGGTTCCATATATTTGTCCATTGTCTCCTCAGATCTGGGAGGTTGGGGAGGGGGCCTTTTAAATCACAAATTTTAAGTAATTTGTATTTTTCCTAACATACTTACCGAGAACTATTTTCTTAGGAGTTACCTGGAATCTCCTCTCATCCGACCAGAATTTTGTGTAATTTACCCTACTTCCGTTTTCTGTTCACAAATTTTAAGTAATTTGTATTTTTCCTGACATACTTACCGAGAACTACATTCTTAGAAGTTACCTGGAATCTTTTCTCATCCGAATTACATGAAAAAAATAACCTTCTAAATCAAGTGTGTTCCCCCCTACATCTATCATCCAATCCAGCACATAAATGAGCCAGTGCTGCATCCATAGGAGGGGGAAGAAAGAAGACGTAGAAGAACCAATCTAACTCGTTCTAGGCTTAAATAAAGACTGCTACCTTAGGAGAGTATCTTGTCCCATGAAGGAGCTGTGTTTGCTGAACAATCTGTTGAACTACAACCACATGGCCAAGGATACCAGTATCTAGGGTCCTGTGGGTAAAGTTCCGCAGTTACCAGACTCTAATCTTCAAGAAATGCACCCCACAGGTTCTTCCCTAGCACTGGGATAGACCTGATATGTCAGACTTTGTGAAAACAAATTCAGCATGGTCCATCAGTCTCTTTGCCTGATGGGAGGGGGTCTTTGATTGTCTTACAAAGCTGGAAAGAAATGCCATAGGGTGTTAGTTGGTCATTCTGTTGCTTAAGAAGAACTGTAGAGTACTTCTAAAATAGGGATACGTGCCATCCTAGTTCCCAGTAGTCACTCCTTGTAGAGAAAAGACAAATCCTTAACTGATGATGGGAAATGGGTTCTAGATCCTAAACACAAACTCTTGAACTGAAATGATAGCGATCCTTTACTTTAACCCTTTTACCCCCAGACTATTTGGAAATTTCCAACCCTTAACCACCAGAGGTTATTTTTTTTTTTCAAGCACATTTAGCAGTATATTTTGTTTAAACTGCTCTAACAGCCTTAATTTTTGTCAGAGAGAGGTCAGGTTGGTCTCATTCTCTTGGAAAATGCCTGAAGTTTCTCAAAAAAATTGTCAAACATATGCAAAAAAAAAAATGTAAATAGCAGTTTTTTGCAAGGACGTACCGGTACGTCCATGGGAGTAAAGGGATGAGTTTTGTGAAACGTACCAGTACGTCATTTGGGGGTAAAAGGGTTAAAGAGACTTGTGGCACAAGGAAAGGGCCTCTGAACTTTTCAAATGTTTCCAGTGGAACTCCTCTTGGACTCTGTTTCTCGCATAGGGTCCAGACTCAGGACCTAGTTGGAAACTTGGTTCGAGGGCTGAGCGATATCCTTCACTGCAAAGATTAAAAAGATTCCCTAATAACCCTGACAAAGGAAAACTTATCAGGAAATCATTCGACAAACGGCCGCTTTGGAGCATTCGAGCTCATTGGACCTCTGTGAAACAGAAAGAAAGGCATAAAGGCAGAAGCATGTAGAATATGAACTGAGCAGAAACTAGAATTTCCTGTCCAACTGAAAGACAAGCTGGTTAGACGGTGAAAACCTGAAATACTGTACTAAGGTCAATCTCCCGAGTAGATGCCCTTCTGGTATGTACCATCACATGTACACGAGGGGAGATCGCAGGACACACCAAGCTACATTGATCAAACTTTTTAGTTCAGGCATGAATTACAGATTGTCAACTGGGGGCCACAATTTACTATATGCAGGAAATATTTGTCCAATCTAGTTTTTTCTTTCCTTAATTCTTCCACATTTTGTCTTACCATGAAATTTAAAACTGATATCTTATCTTGAAATATTTCCTAATGACGATTATAGGAATGTATATTAATAAATATTGCTTCAGTAATCTAGAAAGTCCTGGGGCGGTACAACAAAATTTTGCAGGCCACAGGTTGCCCGTGCCTGTCTTATATGAACGACATCATCATCTTCGGCTGAAGAGTAGCACTCGATCGGGTGCATTTGGTTCAAGAATGAACTTGCTTGTTGTCCGGTCTTGGAATATGGCAAGATCGCGTAAAAAATATCAAGTGCGCATATCGATCAGGATTGCCAACCTCCTTAGAATTACATTACGGTCACCAGGCCACACCAGCAAAGTAATAATCAGAAAACAAGAATGAGGTCACAAGAATGTGGGTACCGACAGGTTTGCGTGAAAAAACGGTCGCTAAATTTGTCATCAAAATTGAAATCTGCCCTTCCTTCTAACTATCCCTCACCAGGAACAATCTGCAAACAATTATCTAAATGAAAATACATAAGATTAAAACAGTCCACTGAAAGCAGCTTATTAAAACAGACTATGCATCCTTTCAGGTGGGCGGGCCTTCTCACCTAATGAACAGTAACAATCAACACCTTATCAAAGATTTTCCAGCCACATTGAGGATTAGTAATAATGTATTGACCAAACAAATTATGTAGAGAAAAAAAAAATTATAAAGACCAATGCTTCCTACTACTTGAAATAAGGTACAAAATTTGCAAAAATATTAGAATAATACTAAAGTCAACTCGTAATTACAAACGATTACTTCAAAGGCTACCCTGCCTTTGACTTTCCCGACTTGAAGCGAGAAACGCACGTGTCATTACTACATATGTTAATGACTAAAGTATCTCATGAAATGCATAAATAGCACTTTATATAAGGTATAGATGGAAAAGTCATCATAAGTTTAAATCAATGAGAGATAAAATGCAGCAAGAGAATAAAGTAGTTGAGCCAAACAAGGAACAAAAGAGCTAGTACAGCTAGCAGCGGTGCTTGACAAATGCAACTAATGTCACTAGGTTACATCATTCACAAATAAATCTCCAAAAAGGATTTATGTAGCTTTAGTGTTAACTGTTAAGCTAGAAGATAACCAACTTGGTGGAATTAATATTATTAGCTAAGCTACAACCCTAGTTGGAAAAGCAGGATGCTATAAGCCCAGGGGCCCCAACAGGGAAAATAGCCCAGTGAGGAAAGGAAACAAGAAAAAATATATTTTAAGAACGACATTTAAATATTTCCTATATAAACTATCAAAACTTCAACAAAACAAGAGGAAGAGAAAGTGGATAAAAGAGTGAGCCTGAGTGTACCCTCAAGCAAGAGAACTAACCCAAGACAGTGGAAGACCATGGTACAGAGGCTATGGCACTACCCAAGATTAGAAAACAATGGTTTGATTTTAGAGTGTCCTTCTCCTAGAAGAGCTGCTTACCATAGCTAAAGTCTCTCTTCTGCCCTTACCAAGAGGAAAGTAGCCACTGGACAATTACAGTGCAGAAGTTAACCCCTTAGCTGAAGAAAAAACTGTAGGGTTGCTGATAAAAGAATATCCAGCAACACTTGGTTATCAAACAATTTCGGAACCAATCACAGAGTGATAAGATTCCCGTAGTTATCAGTATTTATCAAACTACCTTGGGTCAAAGATTAAGCTGTACTAAGAATGCCAGAGTGGGTTAATCCTTTAATTTGTTACTACTGGACTAAGCTCATGAGAAAATTTATGCTCTAGACAACCCTGAAAATTGCTCATGAGAAAATTTATGCTCTAGACAACCCTGAAAATTGGTTATGACTATCGACAAAATCAAGAATCTATAGAAGACAGCACACTAATGACTATTAGCCGTTAACAAAATTTACCAAACTACACTGAGTTCATTAAATCATACAGCAGGCCACAAAGAACTATCTTCAAATTTTACAACTGATTTTGTATCTTTAGTAGCAACAAAAAGGCAATCAACTGTAACTTATATATCCCCAATCCAACTTTTATTTTCTCTTGATCTGTGTCAACATCTGCTGAGCATTAGGGCACTTCAAGTTAAACAGCATTAAAAGTTCTAACCTATCCAAGTTGTCTTCCACAAACAACATTTTTGCCGAGTAAGTCCAGCTTCAAAATTAAATCACTTATGAGATCAACTACAAGCCATGTTATGCAGGTAAAGTTTGATATGTTAAAAGGAGTTAGTCCCTGGAGGTGCTTATAGTCTTCATATTTCCGACCCCGTACCTGTTGATTACCGAAATTCTTCTGAAGCAAAGTACAGTGCTGATCGACCTCTCCACTCCATTTGTTTCATCTACTGATCTTAGATCCTCTGGATTCCAGCAAAATCCTGGAAGCCTTGACCAACAATTATACTTTCCAGCATAAATAGCACTACACTAAACAACAAGGCTTAAGTGTGAAATTCTTCCCCACTGCAGGGTTTCCCCATATGCGTCTAGCCTCTATTCAACCTTGCCCACTACAGCGGGCCCTCCCTGTAGCTCTCCAAAGGATGAAAGCCTATTGCCCCTTTAAGTAGTCTTTTTCTTTAACTGGCACAAGATTCCCTAATGGAAGTCTGGACCCTTTAATTCCTGTAGGTCATGTCTTACGAGTACAACCAGAAGCATCCACTAGATTGGCCGAGAGCTATCAATGTAGCCTTGTGAGAAACATTGTGGTTTTCCCATCGCACCTTCCTTGTTCTTGAGCCCCAAATGGTTGGGGACTGATCCTATAACCATAGAGTAACAACATCAAGAGGTATCATGTCAGTGTAACACTGTAGTGTGTTCCACTATTCACATCTACCCAACCCCACTTTTTCTATTTGTAAAAACCAATAAATCATTTACTGTTAATATACTGTATATCTAAACTAATCATGTATTGGCATTTTAATTTTCATAATATTTTTTTTAGCTATCTAAGTAATCGATTGTAAATGCACAACACATTTTAGCTGTGACCACATTTGTTCATAGATGTCGCTGATGTCCAGGGTGGGACTATTTCCCTATTGGCGGGACCAAATTTAGTAGTATCAACTGTCTGATCATGATTGACGAGTCTTACAGTCTCATGTTACTTTTTTTTCTATGACCAGAAACAAACAAACAAATAGAGGAACAATAATATTGAAATTTATAGATTTGAATCAGAAAAAACTACCAGACAATGCATGCTCATAATCCCACTAATACAATTATAAGAAGATTTAGCAACAAGCGTCTTGCAATGCTGGAAAAAATGTACCGGTATGTGCGAGATGGAGGGATCAAAAGTTCAACAAAGTCGATGAAGGAATCTTACGAACCAAAGTTTTCAAAAGATTAGGTATCAGTATACATGAGAATTTATAGCATATTTACAAAAAAAATTCTCCTGCTCCAGGAATGGCAGCAATCTCTAAAAGCTTGTAAAGGGGACCGCTTCGGAGCCGCCTTCTTCTTGGTGGCGTACAAGGCCCACTGGATCTCTGGCCAGGGCACGCACTCTGGACATGTGGAAGACTGGGAACAAACACTACCCCTGCACGAGGAGCACAACGAATGCGGGTCTACCTCTGGCTTCGACAGCCACGCACCACAAGACTTACCGGCCTTAGGGCCGGGGTAACGGCATTGAGATTCCATAAGGAAGCACTAAAACACGAAGAAAAACAAGAACACTGGGAAAGGAGGTGAATGAAAGGCCAAAAGGGAATGGGTATAACACGCGGTAACACAAAGAGTCGGACGGGATGTGAGAGAGTGGCGAGATGTGAACTAAGCCGCGACCAGAAGCTTACTGGCGACAGAGACCTAGCTCCTTGCTCTCGCGCGCTGACCCGGGTCGCCTCAGGGCGAATATCCATCCGCCACAAAGGGACCCCACTAGGGAGAACGGAGATAGGGGAAACTACACAAAATTCTGGTCGGTTGGGAGGAGAATCCCAGATACTCCTAAGAAAGTAGTTCGAGGTGAGTACTCCGTGTTGGAACAAATGAAAATTAAGACTGTATTAGGCTCTAACTGGCTTGGTTTACTCTTCGACAACATTAGAATTTTGATACCTATATTCCTGTTGAGAATAACCTAGATGAAGGATATGCTTCTAGTCCAATGCAGATAGAGCCTTAAAACCTGATTGAACAAAGGCCTTCCCAATGAATTGTAAAGGACAGTAAAACATTAACCCTTTTACCCCCAGGCTATTTGGAACTTTCCAACCCTTAACCCCCATGGGTTATTTTTTTTCAAGCACATTTTGCAGTATATTTTTTTTAAATTGCTCTAACAGCCTTAATTTTTGTCATAAAGAGGTCAGGTTGGTCTCATTCTCTTGGGAAATGCCTGAAGTTTCTCAAAACATTATAAAAAATATGCTTAAAAAAAAAAAAAAAACAGTTTTTTGCAAGGACGTACCGGTACGTCAATAGGGGTAAAGGGATGAGTTTTGTGAGACGTACCAGTACGTCCTTTGGGGGTAAAAGGGTTAATAATGAAGGTTTTATGAAATAACTAGCATTAAAAGACACAAGTCTTAGCTACAAAATCACAAGAATACAACATTCAAAAGAAGGATCAGTCTAATATATGGGTTTTCTCCCTAGTCAAAGAATGGAGGTTGTTGAAATGCTTCCAAACAATCGTCATTCCAATAAACGGGTTTTCTCTATAGACAAATAATAGTTCGTTGAAATATTTTTAAAAGTCTCCAGTCAAAATTATAGAAACCATACAATATAAGTTTGTAAGAATAAGTTGCCAAACTCCGACAGCACCAAAGGATATGAGAAATCTCCCGAGGTGTTGAAATAACTTCTGAAATGACATAACAGATTACTGTATCACTACCAAACCAAATTTAGAGCCGATCTACAACCCTAGAGAGCCAACAGGGAGAGATCCTCATGACAACTGAGGAAATAATTGGCTCTCAAGTGAAGAAAAGAATGACTGCTGCTGCCTCCGATGCCTTAGATGACCGCGGAGGTAGCAGCAGTAGGGGATTCAGCATTATGAAGCTTCATCTGTGGTGGATAATGTGGGAGGGTGGGCTGTGGCACCCTAGCAGTACCAGCTGAACTCGGTTGAGTCCCTTGTTAGGCTGGGAAGAACGTAGAGAGTAGAGGTCCCCTTTTTGTTTTTGTTTCTTTTGTTGATGTCGGCTACCCCCCAAAATTGGGAGAAGTGCCTTGGTATATGTATGTATGTGTAAGTGAAGGAAAATCCCAAAGATTACAAAAAAAATTAAATCATACCAATTATCCTCATGGATGTAGTAGTGGTTGCCACTCCCTTCACCTTTTCAAAGGCCAACCAATAATAATTTCTTTGACTCCATGCCGATTAACATGACACGCATAAAACTGTTGAGGTCTTCTAGTCATCAAGTCATTAGGGAAACTGTGGCTGTTCAAGACGCCTTTCCCTTCACGCAAAGACAAAGGAACGGTTCCACCAAGGAAGGAACCAGGGTACCTGGGATCAGATTAATATCAGCAGGGCAAAAACCTACAACTATATAATGACCTCCCAAAGAAGGAAAAGGGGCAAGGCGGACACCTCCAAACAGTCCCGCTATTGTAACATTCACGACACTGGCTGCTGAATCTGGTCGGAGTAAGGTTGAGAAACCTGACAGATGAATCTGGAATATCTAGTCTCTTGCTTGAAGGTACACTCGGGGTTCACTATTCTACCTTATTTCTCTATCTTGTTTTTTAGTTTAGAAGGTTTTATAGAAATTATATTCAAGCTATTTTAATGTTACTGTTCTTAAGATATTTGATTTTAACTTACTTCCCTTATAGTTTACCTTTTCTTGTTTCCTTTCCTCACTGGGCTGTTTTTCCTAATAGCTTAGCTGGTAATAATAATAATACAATGGCAATCACAATGCACAACCCCAAGAAAATCCAGTGAAAGATGACATGTTAAAATGCCAGACCAAAGATTTCCATTGTTAAGAAAACTTTAGGGTTAACTTCTGGTGCCAGAGGTGAACAATGGTAGCCATGCTGTCAGAGATATGACAACCACAATGAAGGGTGATAGTGGGATACCTTATCTAAGGAATTTAGGCCATACGGCCCGGCCACTGAATAATGGAAAGTCATTCAGCGCCAAAGGCAACTGGTAGAAAACACAGCAAGCCATTTATCGACAGCCTTCATTTTATTATTATTATTACTTGCTAAGCTACAACCCTAGTTGGAAAAGCAGGATGCTATAAGCCCAGGGGCCCCAACAGGGAAAATAGTCCAGAGAGGAAAGGAAAGAAAGGAAAATAAAATATTCTAAGAACAGCAACAATAAATTAGTATTTCCTATATAAACAATCAAAACTTTAACAAAACAAGAAGAAGAGAAATAAGATAGAAGTGTGCCTGAGTGTACCCTCAAGCAAGAGAACTCTAACCCAAGACAGTGGAATACCATGGTACAGAGGCTATGGCACTAACCAAGACTCGAGAAAAATGGTTTGATTTTGTTGTGTCGTTCTCCTAGAAGAGCTGCTTACCATAGCTTAAGTCTCTTCTACCCTTACCAAGAGGAAAGGGGCCACTGAACAATTATAGTGCAGTAGTGAACCCCTTGGGTGAAGAAGAATGGCTTGGTAATCTCAGTGTTATCAGGTGTATGAGGACAGAGGAGTGTGTGTAAAGAATAAGCCAGACTATTCGGTGTTTGTGTAGGCAAAAGGAAAATGAACCGTAACCAGAGAGATGGATCCAATGTAGTACTGTCTGGCCAGTCAAAGGACCCCATAACTCTAGCGGTAGTATCTAAATGGGCGACTGATGCCCTGGCCAACCTACTATATAATTAGAAGAGGTTGGAAACAAATTGCTTGAGGATCTTCTGACAATATGATCTGGAAAGACACTTCTAATTACAGTACATAAAAAAAAAAAAAGATATAAATCAGAAAAGGATGTTCTTCATTCATCACATCAGGACAAGATTGATCTTCCCAACAAGTTTCCTGCAATGTTAAGTGGCATTGATCGTGAAGTATAAATGGCAGGGGAATCCAAGTGTAATTTACGAGGAAGAACAGAACTTTGAAGATTTCACAGATTTAAACAATTCTGAAGAGCACCACCTAAAAGAAAAGGTGTCTATGGTTTTACTTGTAAGAACTCCCTTGCCTGGAAAGGAACTACTGTACCCGGTCCCCACCACCACAGCCTCACATATACAATCTTGCTACAGTGAACAATACTGTCTTAACCCTTTTACCCCCAGGCTATTTGGAACTTTCCAACACTTGACCGCCAAGGTTTTTTTTTCAAGCACATTTTGCTATATATATATTTTTCTTTAAATTGCTAACAGCCTTAATTTTTGTCATAGAGAGGTCAGGTTGGTCTCATTCTTTCGGAAAATGCCTGAAGTTTCTCAAAAAGTTATTTAAAAAAAAAAAAGTAAATAGCAGTTTTGTGCAAGGACGTACCAGTACGTCCATGGGGGTAAAGGTATGAGTTCTGTGAAACGTACCAGTACGTCCTTTTGGGGGTAAAAGGGCAGATGACGACATATGAGCAATAAACATAGCTCCCAAATAGCAAGAGCAGGTAAATATAGTACATGTAAACTTAAGGCCAACAATGGCTAACTCCTAAACTTCCCACTTTCGAAAGCGGGCCCAAAATTTGGTCTAGTACAGTAATCCCTCTCCATAACGTGGTTCACCCATAAATTTTTATCAATATATCCAAGTCTATAACATGGACTCTTCTTTATATCTGGGTTTCTAATAAGGCCATATAAACTTTTTTCATTCTTATTTTGAACTAGTGAATTTTTTCATGTCTAAATCTTTAAAAAAATTTATAAATATTGAAAAATAAACTGTATAGATTCTTATTTCTGCTTTGCCATTTATCAACTATCCATGTTGGGTAAATTAAAGAGAGTGAGATCCCTACGAAGAGAAAGTTATTAATGAAAAAACTAAGACAATTAAGTAAATCAAAAGCATTGCAATGTGCTTCATGGATTGTAGGCAAAAAGTCAAGCACTGGGACACAGTGTAAAAGGAAAATCAATAATGCTTATAACACCAGAGCAACTCGGCACTCACACCTACGTGAAATAAAGAGATTCTTAAACATACAGAGCAGCAATAGAAAAAATATTAACCCTTTAACCCCCAGGCTCTTTGGAAATTTAAAACCCTTAACCCCCAAGGGGTTATTTTTTCCCCAGCCCATTTTGCAGTATATCTTTTTTAAATTGCTCTAACAGCCTTAATTTTTGTCGTAGAGAGATCAGGTTGGTCTCATTCTCTTGGAAAATGCCTGATTTTCTCAAAAAATTATCAAAATTATGAAAAAAAAATTTTATAGCATTTTTTTGCAAGGACGTACCGGTACGTCCATGGGGGTAAAGGGATGAGTTTTGTGAAACGTACTAGTACAGTAAGTCCATTAGGGGTAAAAGGGTTAAGAACCAAAGATTTTATGGAGTGGTGTTAAACGTGGACACATCAATTCTTAAAGACCGCAATACGTTCAATATACAGTATGTGTGAAGTTAATAGAGGTTATAAAGTACAGCACACTAAACCGAGACACGTCTAGAGCCCTTAGTCCTTTGGGGGTTAAGGAACCCAAATAGATAAACTAATTAAGTATTGCATATTACAAGAAGATTCAAAATTGTTACTCTGAAATACAAAAATTATTAACCAGTCATTACATGAAAGACTAAACTTGAAAAAAGGGGCAATAATTTAGCTGTATTAGTTTCCACCTACAAAACGGCAACGATCCGAATGTCCGAGAAATTCAAGAATGCTTAGTCAAATGTATAATTTAGTAATACCAAGTAGGATCAGTTTACATACAACTGAGGTACTGTAAATATTAATCTAAATCTTTATAACACTATTATTATTATTACTTGCTAAGCTACAACCCTAGTTGGAAAAGCAGGATGCTATAAGCCCAGGGGCCCCAACAGGGAAAATAGCTCAGTGAGTAAAGGAAAAAAGGAACAAAATATTTTAAGAATAGCAACATTAAAATAAATATTTCATATATAAACTACAAAAACTTTAACAAAACAAGATAGATAGAAATTAGATAGAATAGCGTGCCCGAGTGTACCCTCAAGCAAGAGATCTCTAACCCAAGACAGTGAAAGACCATGGTACAAAGGCTATGGCAATACCTAAGACTATAAAGTAGTACTGTACAGTATCTATTTAGTTCATAAGCAATTATTTATATTTTCATACTAAAATGTACATTATCTAAGTCTATATCCTACAAACAAAATTAATAAAACACTTAAGTCATATAATAAAGCCCTGCATAAGTTTATCTAACAAATAAAAGACCAAGCATCAAAATTAACCTTTTCTAACAAAAAAAATCAAAGGAATTCTAAACGGGATATACAGAACACCGCAAGGAGAAACTTATCCGCGCGCATACCAAGCAACGTGGACCAACTTACTTTTGGGGGTTTAAAGGGATAGTCGGTGGGGAAATGTATTGTGAGGAAAAATACTCCTCCCTGGAATGGACTCTCTGGTGGACCCATGATAGTGGCTTGCCAATGGAACAGGTCATCACCTACTGGGCCTGCTGAACATTGTGCTGGTGGGTCCCGCCCCAGGTCTTGCAATTCCTGTGATAAAGAGAGAGATTCAATTAAGTCATATACATATATAGTTATAATTAAACTGTATATTGTACAGTAATAGAGTACTTCTATTTTACTTGTATCTTAAAATTTATACAGCACTCATAAATAACACAAATTATAATTGGTCAGTGTCCACATTATAAAACCATTCCCCATTAACACTAAAATCAATCATAAGGTAACATTGTGGAACTTCATGCTGATAAAAGAAGCCAATTCCACTAATTATAGTGAAAAAATTCCCCTATTATTCACCATGTACATAAAATCCTTTATAAGTTATTTTAAAAATACGAATATTTATCCAACATCAACCTGTTTTCCTTGCTTCAATGCCTCTTTCTTCCAAACACCTTTTGCGGATATAAAGTAAACAATCGAGCAACTGCACCTAAAATGCCCTTTTAGATCTCAATAGTTAAATTTGTACTTAGCCTTGACAATGGGCAAGGATCCAAGATCACTCAAATAGAGTAGAGTACAGTACATTTCAAATGCTGGCTTCAATTTTCTGAAGCGTCTCCCTGCATGTTAAGTACTGGATGTACAGTATACACATTTTATCCCTTTTAGTTTTAACTTGTTACTGAATTTCAAGTTTAAATAACTGTGTTTCTATAGGTGTTCCCATAAACCTAAGAAAGTATAGACATGTAGGTCCAAGGATGTGTGTGTAACACTTAAGAAAAGTTAGATTTTAAGATTTCATTAGTAAGAACATTGTTAGCTTTAAAATGATTTAATATACTGTGCATCAGTTTCCATAGGAATCAATTGGCACATACATTTGCCCAACATTAATTGCAAATCAGCTGTTATCGACCATAAGATCTGAAGTGAATCCCGGAGAGGGACGTGAGAGGCATTAGCATTATTGTCGATAAAAAATAAGACAACTGATTAACCATTTGTATGTTATGAGGACGTAAAAACATATCAGCTGTATTGAATGCAGACTTCAGCTAGGTATACCCTGTCAAGCTCTAAATGGTGTGCACTTGACAACACGAATGCCCAGGGTGGGCAATACATATAGGTCTCCCTTGTTGAAATTAATTTCAAGGTGGGTAGGGTACATATATCCCCACCAAATAGGGAACTCGGATCTAACAGGCAATTGGATACACACTGAGAATTTAAGTAGACCAGTTAATTCCAAAGTAAAAGTCAGATACTGCAGAAACACAAGGTATGGCAAAATGATTTACAGCATTTTGACAAAATTATTAAGGCCTTCTGGAAGTCATATTAAGATTTCAAGAGTTAATTTGCATCGAAAACGAGAACAAAGCCTTAGCTCCCTGCTTACTCCATTAACCCTTTTACCCCCAGGCTATTTGGAAATTTCCAACCCTTAACCCCCAGGGGGACATTTTTTTCCCAGCACATTTTGCAGTATATTTTTTATAAATTGCTCCAACAGCCTTAATTTTTGTCATAGATAAGTCAGGTTGGTCTCATTCTCTTGGAAAATGCCTGAGCTTTCTCAAAAAAATTATCAAAAATCTGAAATTTTTTTTTATAGCATTTGTTTGCAAGGACGTACCGGTACGTCCATGGGGGTAAAAGGATGGCTTTTGTGAAACGTACCAGTACCTCCTTTGGGGGTAAAAGGGATAAAACTGAAAATAATCTTATGTACTGAGCTAGAACCACCAATTTCAAGATTAAATAACAAAAATTGACATGGATGAGGAAGTGGAGTGTAAGCTATGCAGAGCTAGCATAGAAGACCTCACCCATTTCTTACTTTACTGTCAAGACCTCAGTGAAAAGAGAAAGAAAATAGAAAAAAAGGCAGCAACCATATGAAGAGGAAAAGGAAAAGAAATATTACAAGAAAAGAAAAAAGAAAAATATAAAACAAATGTGGAAAACAAGAATAAAAAGTGGAACAAAGAAAACTAAGCAGGTGCCGACGAAACGGCAAATCCCTCCGTTCAACACCTGAACCGGTTGGAGAAACAAAAATCTACCCTTGGCTTTGGTTGAAAACAAAGGAATTGAGTAATATGTGCTTTTTCAATTAATAAATAAATAAATAAATAAATTTAAAAAAAAAAATTCCTTTATGATAAATCAAGACTTTCCTACAATTAAAATGGTGAATTTACCCTATTCATAATGCCTATATTTTCTACTCTCTTGTTTAAGGTACCATTTCAGGACCCTTCTAACCTAATTCATGCAAAGTACTATAGGTTTCTGACTCGTTCATATTTTACAGTCAACCTTCTCTTTACCTTCCACTCATTTCCTTAAACCATTACCTAATGTAAAAGCCCTTAGAAGGATACTGGGAGTTAAATGGCAGGACAGAATTAGAAATGAAACCAAGAGATTGAGTGCCATATGTGGATGAAATCATGGCGAGGGGTAGATAGAGATGGTTTGGGCATGCTCTTCGCACTCCCCAAGAGAAATTGGAGAAAACGTTCAACTGGGCTCCACAAGGGACCAGACGAGTTGGAAGACCAAGGCCTACATGGCCAAGGACTATGAAGCGCAAAGTAGACGACGAAGAATGGAGAAGTATTTAATTAAGAGCTCAAGATAGAAACGACTGGCGAAATCAGACCGAGGCCCCTTGCGTCAATAGGCGGAGGAGATGATAACTCCTGTAACCAAACAATTTCAACGAAGCCATTAACATTTTGTACATATACAGTAATACACTATGGTGTTTTCATGCTATCATAATCATTATTCGAGAGCAATTCTACCATTCAATGATAACACGAAAGTACGCCTGTATTCAATATAGAGCAACTTATTTTCATCAATTCGCATCCCGACCTTCGGTTGCACAATGGGTTGTGGACTGGATTGTTGCTATAAATCTGGGATCTGCAACCCCGCTAAGGAGTGAACGCAGGTGTACCCGAAGTAGAAACAGCGGTGCAGTAGCGTAGAACATTTCAGCTAAAAGGACACAGTGAAATCCCTTTGGTATCGCAAGTACAGCTAGTGACATACTCCAAGCTCTATATATACTGTATATTAATGTAATTGCAAGGAGTGTCTTTAAATAATTTATAATTCAACGTTATTCTTCGGCTGATGCAACATCCTTTATTTTCTACGTTGAGATAATTGAAATGTTCATTTGCAGTCTTTTACCTGGAACTTTCAACTGTCAATATTTCCCACTGAAATGACCTAAGATAGTACTGTACAGGTAGATATTCACTATAAATACTAAACAACTTGAATCATAATTACCTACTTCTAGGGAGGTAAACAATTTCATTCATAAAAAAAAAAACATAGCTACAACACCTATAACGTAGTAGTGTACTTCTCAATGGCAATGAAAATAGCTAATAAGAGGGTCGGGACAACTTTGCCAGATTTTCTTATGCAGACCTGGCAATGGTTCAACAACTAGCTATGTTAGGCCTATCTGCCTGCCAACCCTTATAATGCCATAATAGGACATTTGATAGGCTTTTATAATGAAAATTTTCTATGGCAAGGATTTCAAATAAACGGTCTAACCCACTTGAGCAACCTGTTTCCGTTTGGAGGTACTATAGGGTCATTTGGCAGGGTGCTACAATAGCCTGGTTTAATTCGAAGGTCTTTCAACCTATTTTACTGTGCATTTCTTCATAAATTCTAGCTTATAGGTCATCTTGTTACATCCTACGATTATTTATTAAAATTTAGTATTACAGTGAACCCTCGCTACTTCGCGGTTCGACCATCGCGGATTTTTTCATAACGTATGTATATACATATATCGCGGATTTTGATTTTCCGGAAATTTCGAAAATACGTACATGTTTAGCAAGAGTTGATGGGAGAAGTACAAGAGGAAGGCCAAGGTTTGGGTGGATGGATGGAGTGAAGGAAGCTCTGGGTGATAGGAGGATAGATGTGAGAGAGGCAAGAGAGCGTGCTAGAAATAGGAATGAATGGCGAGCGATTGTGACGCAGTTCCGGTAGGCACTGCTGCTTCCTCCGGTGCCTTAGATGACCGGGGAGGTAGCAGCAGTAGGGGATTCAGCATTATGAAGCTTCATCTGTGGTGGATAATGGGGGAGGTTGGGCTGTGGCACCCTAGCAGTACCAGCTGAACTCGGTTGAGTCCCTTGTCAGGCTGGGAGGAACGTAGAGAGTAGAGGTCCCCTTTTTGTTTTGTTTCATTTGTTGATGTTGGCTACCCCCCTTAGTATATGTATGTTTAGCACATAAGCTAAATTACAATTCTATAAGGCAAGAACTTTAATACTTCTACCCGTTTCAAGCCAACACAAAAAACTGAACGACATTTAATATGTTGCCGACACAAAAACTTTCAATAAGTCATTAAAAGCTAAACCTGTATGAAGCGCACATATTTCATCCAAATCATAAGCGTGGATCACTGTATATATGTATACATACTGTATAATCCAGTTTCCTTACTTTCAAGGTCACACAACAGAAACAAAAGTTAGCTTTTGTTACTAAATACATAAGAATATATAATTAAAATGTAAATCATGAAAATAATACATGGAGATAATAAGCTGGCAAAATCACAATGCATGTTAGGTATTCCAAATTGAAAAAGATAGATGCAAGTTTCCTGTATGTATGAATGCACAGTAGTATATATACATAGAAATTATGGACAATATGCAAGGAACTGTGTCTAGCCACGAGGGAGAGGCAATCTTTAAGCACGGGAGCAGTCGTCGTATTCAAGAAAGTTTGCAGATAACTGCATTCATTTTTACTATCAAAATGCTTTTTCTATTAAAAGTGCTTTCCACCCATTTGTATGGGATAAGCATGGGGTTTCCTTCTTTTTGTAGTGCTTTACTTTGTCTTTGAGGTAGACCGTTGTCCAGATCGGCTGCCCTGCCTTACATCGCTTTAGACCGCGGTAGAGTATGTTCATGTATTGTACCATTCACCAGCGTCCTATCTTCCAGCAACGAGGAATCCTGGCTAGACAAGGTTGACAGTTCGGGACGTGAGGTGTCATGTATTTAGGTGTTGGAGTGGCTGTGTGTGTATTAGACTGCAACACCGATTTGCTTAAAGCAAACCTATCCCTCGATTACATACATAATCCTGAGGTGCCTACACGGATAGCATAGTGCCCACCTCTCCGACTGGTTGGCTGTAGATTTGAACCCGTGGCACAGACTTCTACAAAACTTGAGCTTGCTGCCCTAACCCACTTGGCTGACTAGCAAAGCAAGCCCCGTAAATGTTCAATAAATGTGGGGCCAAAAATGTTTAACATGGGTACAAGGGTTTATGGGTTTTAGGCATAGACATATTTGTGCCTGTGAGGGTGTTCGACGCTTGAATACTACAATAGAAGGTAAAAGTGAGATGAGGTCTGACACCGGCATAAGCAAAATTGGAAGTAGAACATAAGGCAAGGGCCGGTGACACTACCGTCTAAATGGGTAAACAATAATTTTGTCACATTAGGTCTGTAAAGCTATATGCGTTTGACCCTTTGAGAAATGACAACTGTTACCTGTAATCATGCCGACGGGGTGGCGGTAGACAAAAGGTTTACAACACGGAGCCTTTGTAGTTTATGGGGACACGCCGAGAAAAATGGACAACAACTAACAACTTCCCCCCTTTACCTGACCTACAAGCCGTGTCCTTACCTTTCTAATGACCTAACGGGAGGGCTAACGGCCCCTGCAACCCGCCCAACCACTGTTGCTATTATACAAACCCCACAAACCCAAATTAACCGAACCTAGTAGTTCCCAGGTCACAAACCCTAGCCGGGGGCAAGCTCCCGGACCCCCTTCTTGGGCTGAATTTTGAAAATATAAAATAACTTCATATTATGGTATATCGGATCATAGTAAAGCGCATCTTCCCCATAAGATAAAACGATTGGGCTAGTAATAAGGTAGATATCGCCCTGTCCCGATAAACTACATTCACCCCGCGATGTTCGTGTGTTGTACCAGTCATCAGCATCCTTCCTCCCAGCAACAAGGAGTCCTGGCGCAGTTAGGTTGACAGTTCGAGACATATGAGGTATCATGTATTTAGGTGTTGAGTGTGGCTTTATTTGAGTGTATTAGTCTGTAACACCCATTTGCTTTAAACAAACCCATCCGTCTGAGATGTCTACACGGATAGCAAAGTGTTCTCCTCTCAGACTGGTCAGCTGCAGATTTGAACGTGCACCACAGACTTCTACGAAGTTCGAACTTGCTGCTCTGACTGACTTAGCCATCGAGAAAACTAGGCCACATAAATATTAAACAAATGTGGGGCCAAAAATGATCAACACGGGTACAAGGGTTTATGCGTTTGGCCATATATGGACACACCGGTGACTAAGTGGACATTCAATGCGAGTCCTACAATAGTATGTTAAAGTTAAAAAAAGGTTTGACAGCGGCATAAGCAAAAATGTCGGTTAAATAGAATATAAAGCCCATGACACTACCAACTCGAAGGCCGACGTCAAATGGTTAAATATTAACAAAGAATTGTATCAAATAAGTCTGACCCAAGAAAAGATGTCAATGGATATTGCCAGCAGTGTAATCATGCCAATGGGGTGGCGGCAGACAAACTGTTAACAAAGCCCCTTTAACTCCTCCATTACACACAGCCCGGTGTGATGGTCTGAACAATCCCCCGGTCTCAGAATTCTCCTTGAAAATCTGCGCATGCGCGAACATTACCGTTTGCCAGTGCGTACAAGGTTGATGTTTTATTTTCCTGTAATGTTAGCGTGCGCAGCTCAACATTACCGCTTGATGTTTTTATTTTCATGCGAGCGAAGCGAGCTAATGGCGGAAAAGAACCATTATACAATGTCAAGGAGAATTCTGAGACGGGGTGATCGTTCAGACCGTCACACCGGTCAAAGCAAGAGAGGGATATAGGCAACAGCCTATCCATGTTACATCAGCAAAACAAGACCAAAGAATGCTACCACTACCCATAAATGGCAGGGGGTGTGATCCACCAGCAAAGGCGGGATCAAATCTGACCCCACGGAGCTGTGAGTGTCGGAAAAGAACTGTGTACAAGGGGGTTTAGTTATAGACAGAGTCATGTAAAACCATTTTATACTTTAAAGCTTTGCTATAGGCCTGGGGTGTGTCATATACCCAGAGTTCAAAAATTGAGTAACAATTGTCCAATAAACCTGTCAAGAGATCAACCAATCTTTCCATACCTACCCTTCAGACGTTACTGTATTATATTGAATGCCGGCTATGACAGAAGTATTGCATGCCCTGTGACAGTTTCATGATTATTTAAAATTTCCCAAACTGGTTCATGAAAAACAAAGGTAGGCCTTTATGGAGTGCCGGCACTTGTCTAAACATAAGATGCCTCTCCAGGAATACCATGACCTTTTGCATCAGCCCACAACTTTACTTATTATTTGAGCTAACCTAGAATCTACTTGTTTTGGGGTTAAATCCAACCCTCCACTGAAGCAGAGTGAACTATTTCTCGGGCGGGTCCATATTAATCGTCTAACGAAACATTTTCATTATAACTTATACAATTCTTTGATTGTAGCATCTTCCAAATCATATGATCTGGTGAAAAGTAATGTCTTTATTTTCTTCTTAAATTCAATTGCTCCCTTTAGGTCCATCATTTCAGTTGGCAGTTTATTATAATGTCTAGGTGCATCTAGTGGTGGTTCTTCATGAAATGGCTGTATACCCTTATCTACCTTACAAAAATGACAACCTGGACATTACTGTTCTGTAAAAAATTATGTACATATTAAATGTGGACCCTAGTCTACAAAATTATACCTTGCCTCGTGGAATTTTGACGTATACGGTGACAATGACTGATATGCAATTTGGATTGGTTTCTTTTAAATAAAGCTCTGAATATGACAGAATATGCAGCTAAGCAGAAGTAGCATATAACCATCTTTTGCACGTAACCCTTCATTGATTCGGATAGAGATGTAGCATTATGAAACTGGCCTACTGAAACGTAAATTTAAATTGAACGTCAAACTAGACCTCCAATCACTCGATAGCATTGTTCATAGCTGGGTTATACATTTACTTTATGAACCTTATACAATATTCTTAAAAAATAAAAACTTGACACTAAAAAACCAGAACATCCCACCTATGACACCACACCCTGAAAATAGAGAAAACAATGAAAAAACTTATTTTTTGAAATAGAAAATTAGAAAAACATTTGAATATCAAAATTACAAACTTTGGAAAGCCAGAAAAAGCAATGTTAGACAAGCTCTAAAAGCAAAGCGATGATGTGTAAAATGAAAAAACGGTAGCCACCAATAAAATGGCTATGACCCAGCTATATGCTGAATTGGGACGATGTATTTAAGAGTATCACACAGCGTATTTAAGGTAATCTGTCAAATCCACATTCTCAAAGCACTTATAAAACAATTGTGTATCAGTTTCTTCTTGAAGTCTTAATACTTCCGTCTTTCAGATAGTGGAAGCCTGTATAGTCTCAAGGCAGCATGTAAGAATGTTCTAGAACCTACTTTGACATGCTTTTACTACAAGGATAAAAAAACCCCAAGAAATAGTGGAATTGCAACAGCCGTATGAAGAAAAGAAGATAATAGGAAACGTGCTGTTCAAGAAAGAAGGAATAGAGAAAAGAAAAGAATATATCTATCAAATGGGGAAAAGAGAAGAAAATAAAAGAATTAGAATAAAGAAGAAAACCAAGGAGGTGCCGATGGAAAGGCGAATCCCTCCGCCCAACAACAAGAACAAGAACAAGATAAGAGACCAGGTGGGCGAAATGTTTACCAATGACGGCGCAAATTAGGATTACCTTTAAATTTTGGGTGTGAATATCGTATCTTACAGAAGAAAGGAGTTTGTCTTGGCTTCCCTTTGTGAGGCTAGTACTTGCCTACCTTGTGTGGTTTTACTCCTGCTACTATCACTATTAGCATTCCATACCCCTATAGGCTATCTACCAAACTAGGAGGGACCCCTATGCTACTTCTCACCCATGGGGTGACAAGCAAACGACATACAATATACTGACAGCTGATTATAGAATTTTGGGATCGTATGTACAATGACGGCCATACCCTGTAATTCAGACATTTTCAACCCTTTCGAAATCTATACAGGAGTCCTGGGGTGGGGGGAGTTCACAGGAGGATGTTAGCCCCATTTAGGAAAGTAGGCAAGGACACGGCTTTTGTGTTAGGCGAGGAAATTTAAGTTGGCTGCCGTTCTACAAACCTGATCTTGTCCGTCATTATACAAACGCCCCGAATTCTGATGTCACACGGCAAGCCAGTATTATTATCCATACAGTTCGGAGATTAGTCATGCGAGGTAAGGAAGCCAAACCTCGTCCAAATCTAATTTCAAGGAATCCCATTTCCCTTAGGGAGGACTACCGGTTTTACTGCTTATCAGCATGACAGCGGTAAAGGGTACCGCGCCACTCGTTATATTCGTAATGGGAAATAAAATATTCAGCATGACTCATAGTAACACAAACTTTTAATAACCATATTGGGGTCATATTTATCTATATAGTTTTAAAATAGTATGAGTAGAAACATATAGAATACCTAAAAATATTTACCTAAAAATTGAGCAAACAGTATTAGTACCAAAACAAGATATATCCAGCTTTTAAACATCAATATATGTAAAATTATAAAATTCCCGAAGGTTTTGAGATATAAATAATAACCATAATTTTCTGTTTGAACTTAGCCACGATTACACCACGTAAGTTCGAACATATAGGAAATAGCGTGATTTTGTTATTAGAGAACATTAATTTGGTATTAATATTTATTTAAAATTGAGTAAATTTAGAGGATTCAATTTTGATAAATTTAGTAACCACACAGCATGACCTATTAAAACCCTCTTGCTAAATGACCATTCGGCCCCACATTTACCTTCACCATTGACCTTGGTCGTAATGACGAACCTCCCTAATTAGACATTTCAGGCTTAAAATGTCCTCGGGGGGACATTGGGACACAAAGGTACCGGAAAAAATCCCCCTGAGCGTAAAGACCACAATCCCACCTCCATCAAAACAAGTGTGTCCCTGAAAAAGTCATCATGAGTTTTCCTGTACCTTTGCAGCCCCTGTACAGACACATATGGGGTAATATATCATTAATATACTTATTTTATATCAACCAAGGCCACAATGAAGCATGTCCGCCACATATAGACACCCGTAGGAGCCACTATGGGCCTCGGGAGGGAAAAATATAACGGGGGGCAAACGGCTTTTATAATAACTGGCCCTGTGCCGTCATTTCCCCCCGACGTCCAAAACACGCCCATTTTGGGCTTAATCCTTCACATCTCCGTCCCCGGACGC
>NC_090756.1:23264039-23266539 GCF_036898095.1 Palaemon carinicauda
TTGGAGGAGGAATGATTTCATTGGTGGGCCTAGTTGTTTTGGAGGAGGAATGATTTCATTGGTGGGCCTAGTTGTTTTGGAGGAGGAATGATTTCATTGGTGGGCCTAGTTGTTTTGGAGGAGGAATGATTTCATTGGTGGGCCTAGTTGTTTTGGAGGAGGAATGATTTCATTGGTGGGCCTAGTTGTTTTGGAGGAGGAATGATTTCATTGGTGGGCCTAGTTGTTTTGGAGGAGGAATGATTTCATTGGTGGGCCTAGTTGTTTTGGAGGAGGAATGATTTCATTGGTGGGCCTAGTTGTTTTGGAGGAGGAATGATTTCATTGGTGGGCCTAGTTGTTTTGGAGGAGGAATGATTTCATTGGTGGGCCTAGTTGTTTTGGAGGAGGAATGATTTCATTGGTGGGCCTAGTTGTTTTGGAGGAGGAATGATTTCATTGGTGGGCCTAGTTGTTTTGGAGGAGGAATGATTTCATTGGTGGGCCTAGTTGTTTTGGAGGAGGAATGATTTCATTGGTGGGCCTAGTTGTTTTGGAGGAGGAATGATTTCATTGGTGGGCCTAGTTGTTTTGGAGGAGGAATGATTTCATTGGTGGGCCTAGTTGTTTTGGAGGAGGAATGATTTCATTGGTGGGCCTAGTTGTTTTGGAGGAGGAATGATTTCATTGGTGGGCCTAGTTGTTTTGGAGGAGGAATGATTTCATTGGTGGGCCTAGTTGTTTTGGAGGAGGAATGATTTCATTGGTGGGCCTAGTTGTTTTGGAGGAGGAATGATTTCATTGGTGGGCCTAGTTGTTTTGGAGGAGGAATGATTTCATTGGTGGGCCTAGTTGTTTTGGAGGAGGAATGATTTCATTGGTGGGCCTAGTTGTTTTGGAGGAGGAATGATTTCATTGGTGGGCCTAGTTGTTTTGGAGGAGGAATGATTTCATTGGTGGGCCTAGTTGTTTTGGAGGAGGAATGATTTCATTTGTGGGCCTAGTTGTTTTGGAGGAGGAATGATTTCATTGGTGGGCCTAGTTGTTTTGGAGGAGGAATGATTTCATTTGTGGGCCTAGTTGTTTTGGAGGAGGAATGATTTCATTTGTGGGCCTAGTTGTTTTGGAGGAGGAATGATTTCATTTGTGGGCCTAGTTGTTTTGGAGGAGGAATGATTTCATTTGTGGGCCTAGTTGTTTTGGAGGAGGAATGATTTCATTTGTGGGCCTAGTTGTTTTGGAGGAGGAATGATTTCATTTGTGGGCCTAGTTGTTTTGGAGGAGGAATGATTTCATTTGTGGGCCTAGTTGTTTTGGAGGAGGAATGATTTCATTTGTGGGCCTAGTTGTTTTGGAGGAGGAATGATTTCATTTGTGGGCCTAGTTGTTTTGGAGGAGGAATGATTTCATTTGTGGGCCTAGTTGTTTTGGAGGAGGAATGATTTCATTTGTGGGCCTAGTTGTTTTGGAGGAGGAATGATTTCATTTGTGGGCCTAGTTGTTTTGGAGGAGGAATGATTTCATTTGTGGGCCTAGTTGTTTTGGAGGAGGAATGATTTCATTTGTGGGCCTAGTTGTTTTGGAGGAGGAATGATTTCATTTGTGGGCCTAGTTGTTTTGGAGGAGGAATGATTTCATTTGTGGGCCTAGTTGTTTTGGAGGAGGAATGATTTCATTTGTGGGCCTAGTTGTTTTGGAGGAGGAATGATTTCATTTGTGGGCCTAGTTGTTTTGGAGGAGGAATGATTTCATTTGTGGGCCTAGTTGTTTTGGAGGAGGAATGATTTCATTTGTGGGCCTAGTTGTTTTGGAGGAGGAATGATTTCATTTGTGGGCCTAGTTGTTTTGGAGGAGGAATGATTTCATTTGTGGGCCTAGTTGTTTTGGAGGAGGAATGATTTCATTTGTGGGCCTAGTTGTTTTGGAGGAGGAATGATTTCATTTGTGGGCCTAGTTGTTTTGGAGGAGGAATGATTTCATTTGTGGGCCTAGTTGTTTTGGAGGAGGAATGATTTCATTTGTGGGCCTAGTTGTTTTGGAGGAGGAATGATTTCATTTGTGGGCCTAGTTGTTTTGGAGGAGGAATGATTTCATTTGTGGGCCTAGTTGTTTTGGAGGAGGAATGATTTCATTTGTGGGCCTAGTTGTTTTGGAGGAGGAATGATTTCATTTGTGGGCCTAGTTGTTTTGGAGGAGGAATGATTTCATTTGTGGGCCTAGTTGTTTTGGAGGAGGAATGATTTCATTTGTGGGCCTAGTTGTTTTGGAGGAGGAATGATTTCATTTGTGGGCCTAGTTGTTTTGGAGGAGGAATGATTTCATTTGTGGGCCTAGTTGTTTTGGAGGAGGAATGATTTCATTTGTGGGCCTAGTTGTTTTGGAGGAGGAATGATTTCATTTGTGGGCCTAGTTGTTTTGGAGGAGGAATGATTTCATTTGTGGGCCTAGTTGTTTTGGAGGAGGAATGATTTCATTTGTGGGCCTAGTTGTTTTGGAGGAGGAATGATTTCATTTGTGGGCC